>NC_143163.1:8186818-8489848 GCF_047325235.1 Durio zibethinus
AAAATAAGAACACATAAAAAAATAGAGAAAAAATCAATGAAATAAAGTTTGGGGAAATTTTAGGTAAAAAGGGTTCTAGAATTTAGTCTTGGGATTTTGGGATTAATTTATGGTTCTGATAGTGAATTCTGGTTTCTGAAGGTGAATTTAGGGTTGTAGAAGGTTCGGGGAAGGCTTAAAACCATATGAGAGTCTTTCTATATTTTTTTTGAATTGTTTTTGAATTTTTCTAGATTTTTCTGGGTTTGGTGAAATTTTTCGGCAAAGTATGAATTTTTTGATGAAGTTTCTAGCAACTGGTTGAATTTTCCAATCACATTTTGGCCAACTTCCCAGAAACTGGTGGTTTTCTAGTTTTCGTTTGAATTTTTTGGTAACTTTTTCAAAAATTAGTGGATTTTTCAATCTCGATTAAAGTTTTCGGTGGAGGTTTTTAGAGAGAAGGTAGAGGATTTTGGGGTTAGAGAGAGAGAGGCTCTAGGATTTTTGAGAAAAAACATTGAAAGGTGCTTTATATACTGCCCCTACATGATGTCATTTTAGATAAGCTAGGATTCGCACGTTGATTTAAAGACCTGCACACTAACCCGCGTTCTGACCTAACTTGATCACAGGTTTTCCCTTTTTCATTTTATTTTATTTTATTATTTTTTTGTTTATATTAAAAAAAGAATTATTTTCGCTATTGATATTTTTGAAAAGAAATATATTTCAAAGCAAAAAAAGTAAAAAAAAAATAAAAAAAGAGAAAATTTATGGATAATGCTTTCAAAATAACAAATAAATAAAAATTTTGAAAGATTTTACCGCTTTAATAAAATTAATAAATTATTTGGGTAAAAAAATAATGATCAAGGCTTAGATAATTTGAAATCGTACTAGTATTATCTTTTGGATGGGTATTGTGGGAGTTCTACAACCTTCCCCATGCACAATCAACTTTCGAACCTAACCTTTGTTTTGCAGACTAGCTTCAATCAGGTGGCCAATTACACCTAATCAAAAAAGATTGGTGGCTACTCTCTTTCATTCCAAGTCTAGTGGTAGGTCTATAGATCTATACGTTATGACAACGTACCCAACCCATAATAACCCATAGCCATAAACATAAAAAAAAAAACCATAGCCTAAATTTACCCTAAGACCACCTGAACCCATAACATCTCAAAGTAGAAAACTAAAACAAAAAAAGAATTACAATCCTTATTGTATCGGTGAGGAACCTACTGCTATGAACCACTTTGGAAAAAAAAAAAAAGGCTCAAATTTGTTTATCCAAAAAAAATAGAAAAGGGGGTTGTTTTAGCGCCACTATTCGTGATAATGAGGTCGGCGGTAGCACAAGGGTTAGCAGCGGTAAAGATCCTTTTAGCCAATATGAACTAGCAAAAAAAGAAGAGAGGGGAGTGGTGCTTAGCCAAAAGAATAGGGAAGTCAATTTCACAAAAAAAAGGAAAAAAAGAGGTGAACGACGATGACTTTCTGTTGGATGCTCAGGGTTGGTGATAGCGAAGGTGGGAAAGGGATGAACAACATATAAAAAATCAAAAGGATTCAATGGTAGGATTGTGACTTTTAGAGGTTTGAAGTTTTCAACTTTTGGCTTAGATCTAGGGTTTGTTAAGTTGTTTCAAAAACAAAGCTTAGATCCATGAAGGAAACGAGGAGAGGAAGTTACGGTTCAATTTTGGGGAGGAAATGCCACCAATTGACGGTGTCAGTGGTGACAACGACAGTGACAGCCATGATTTTCTAATCAAAAATTAAGGGATGGGGAGTTCTTTTATCTAATACCAAAGATAAAGCACGATTAATTGGTTCTAATTTTCATAGACATCATGAAGGTACTAATCATTTCTCACGTGTAACTGACTCCCAAATTTAATTTTGTTGTCATAAACCAAAATTATCTTTTTGATAAACTTTAAACTTGTTTTATCATTTTATTAAAAAGATAAACTTTTGGGTAGCAATTACACCCTAAAAACGATTAGTGGCGACTTCCCCTTGTTTTTCTCAATTTAAAATCTTTTCATCTAACAATCCCAAAACTGTTATGAATAGTTTGGTGACTTCATTGGGGAGGTCATTTTTTTTAGAGTCAAGCCAAAAAATTAATCATGTGTTATCCAAATTATTGGATTTTACGATTTTAGTTGATATTTAATTTTAATTCCTTTCATTTAATTCTTTTAAAAAACATTGCTTGTTCATATCCTACTTTGATTTTGTCATTTGTTTTTCTCTTATATTGTTTGATTGATATATGTATTTACACACACTCTGTATATTCACTTGCATGCATAAGCCCTAGACCATAGCTCTATTCCTATTAGGAAGAAGTTAACTAGCCACATTCTTGTAAGAAGATAATCTTCACATTTGCTAGTGAAACACTTCTATTAAGATTGAACTCTTTTCGTATGTAGCCTGTAATGGGTGAAGATTGAGGTGTCTTACTTATTTATAATGGATGATGATGTGAGGAATAATATGGGAATCTTTAGATGTGTAAATTTCCAACCCAACATATAGTGAACCTTAAGAGACCAATTTTAGGTAGAGGTATGTCAACCATTTTTGTAGAAATTACCCAAATTAGGACACATAGGAAACATTTTGATACATTATGTATTTATGGGTAATAATAATGCAAGTAAAACCAAATTTTCAAAAGAAATAAATAAAAAGTAAAAAAAAAGATACAAGAAAAACATCTTTTCAATAAATTTTCTTTTGATTAGCAGTTCAATTTGTTTAGTGATTGTCTAAAATTTACATCTTTAGAAAAGATTTTTTGAAAAAGAAAAGTTTTTTTTAGTATTTTTCAATAAAAAAAATCAAAAACAAAAATTTTCAAAAAAAAAGAGGGTTTTTCTTAGTTTCTTTGTTTATTAGCTAAATAAAGGTATAAGCATGGAAAATTTTTGAACCTTGAGTATTTTATGTGCTTGTTTTTCTATAGGAAATATTTTCCTAAATTTTTATTTCTTTCTACAAAAAAAAGTGAGAAAAAAAAGAAAATTTTTGTTTTTATTTGATCTCTTTAAGATTGTTTTCATCATTTTTCATATGTGAAGATAATAAGATTGTACATATACTTCATTTCATGCATGAATATCTGAGTAATAGTGTCAATTTCATTGGATTTGCATCATGTGCATTACACTCTATGAAAACATTAACATGTTTGTGCATTGTGTTACATACAAGGTTGTTCATTAGTCATATGCATAAATCTCATTACTCACATGGTATGTCATTGCATTTTATGCATAAAGATTCACAAATAATGTGATTTTGATAAAACTTGCATTTTACAAATTGATTTTTATGTGAACACATTTCACCATCCCTACAATAGAACATTATGTTTCTCGCATACACAAGGTGATATGGCTTTTGTCATTCATGCCTTGCACATATAAAAACCCGTTGTCTTAATCATCATTGCATTTTACGATATCTTTTGGCATTAATTATCATCGCATCATGTATCCATGGACATATCATGCAAGCTTGGTTTGATTGAATTTGTTTTATATTTCATGTTTTTTTATATTCATTTTTTAAATTTCATAAGATGGTAGGCATTTACTTGGGTTCACATAAAAAGTTGAAAATATGAAGAATCAATTGGAGACTTGAATTAGTGCTATGGAATGTAATCATGAGGAATTTGGATATGATATTTAAGAGATGAAGCAGTAGCTCACCAAGTTGACGAAATTGATTGAGGGATTCAAAGAACTTAATTTAGTTTGTCCTCACAGGTCTTTACCAGTTTCAGGCCAATAAAGTCTTAAAAGCTCATGGAGTTATGATCAATTGATTCCTCTAAGTCTAGCACTTTTTCTGAGCATACCATGGCCATCTGTGGTTCAAGCAATGGTTAAAGTTTGGACAAGGTTATGGAAGGAATGAACAATTTGACCATACAAATAACTGAGCTTAAAGGTTTGACTTTTTAGACGAAACCACCAAGTCTCATAAAACCCTTATAGACCATTTCAAATCCAAATATGCACTCAAACCTTTATTGTGTCTGCTTTTAGCCCTCTTTCCAAGCACCTAGGGCTAGGCCCTTAAGCCTTACGTAGTCTATGGAATCCTACATCTAAACTCATATCCTCAACCTATCATTCTTCAACCACCTGTTCGACCAATTTTCCTAATTTGAACGTTTCCACCATTGTCAAATACTTGTGGTTCTACCCAATCTATTGCCTAAAAACCGCTTAAGAAAAAAAGTATACACTGTTAGATCATATTCCTATCCATATAGAAAACTTTTTTCCCATTTGATTCAAGAACAACTTGTCGTTCCCTTGCCTTTAAAGCTTTTAAAAGCTTTTAAGGCTCTATACCCTAAATGGTATAATCCAAATGCAAGATGTGAACACCATGAGGGAAATGCGAGGCATTTCATTGAGGATTGTGAGGCTATCAAACATAAGGTGCAAGCGCTAATAGATGTAAAATAGTTTGATTTAGCTACAATAATGGGCTAGAGATCTAGGGATGATGAGAAATGGTTGGCGTGATAGTGAACATTGATGGAATTCCTTTTTAAACAAAAAAAAAAAAGAGATATTCAATAATAGGTTGCTAAGGAGATGAAATGTTTTGCAAAAAGATAATCCCTAAGTTCTTATATTTTGTAAATGTTTAAAAAAAATGATCTTTTATTTTAAATATGTTATTGTCCTTTCAAATTTAGATGTATAGATTATGATCATAAATTTCTAACTCTTGTCTCTATTCCAATTTGTGCACATTTTATTAAAGGCTTATCATTCATTCTTTTGTTCATTCATTTGATCATTTATTCATTTATTCATACATTCGCATAGTCATTCAATAAATCTAATTCATATGGGCCTTAGAGAGAAAAAAAGTTTCCTTAGGATTAATTCTGGCAATTTCTTCCAAGGATTGGGAGAATATTAAATTGATAAGGGTCATATTGCCTGAATGGGTGAAATGGAACAAAAACAAAATAGGATGTCACACAAGGCAAAAGGTATAGGGCGAATGGAAAAGACTATGGAAGAACATTTTCCAGGAGAGACTTTCAATGTTACACATTTACAATCATGTTCGACTCAAAGGATAAATCCTTCTGATACCACTAACTTAGAACCTTTTAAAAATGGTATGTGATCCAAATACACAAAGAAGGTATAGTCTAAAAAAAAATATATTCAAGGTGTTAAAATTAGGGATAAATCTTACAATGCAAAGGAATCTGGTTCCAGATTTGGTTATTCCACCTAAGTTCAAGGTTTTAATGTTTTAAAAATATGATGGAATCGAATGCCTTAAAATACATTTAGCTTGATACTATCACAAAATGGTTGGATATACCCATAATGAAAAATTGCTCATTCATATTTTTCAAGAAAGTTTTGACTAGGGTAGTAGTCAATTGGTATTATAGGTTAGAAAGTGGCTAGATTCGTACTTAGAGAGACTTATCTTAGATATTTTTAAAGTGATACTAGTATATGTTAAAGATGGTTTCAAATTGATTAACCTTTTAAAGCATGGAAAGAGCCTCAATGAAAGTTATAAAAAGTATGCTGCTAGATGGAAAGAGATGGTATCACAAGTATGATCATTTCTTACTAATAGGAAGCTGAATTTTTTATTTATGGATACCCTTCTTTCTCCCTATTAAGATAAATTGATCAGCAATACTTTATTAGAGTTCATAGATTTATTATTTGCTGTGAGTAGAATTGAGGATGAGATAAAAAAGTAAAGAATTATGGATGCTAGTGATGAAATGATGGGGAATATTCTTAGTTAACAATCCTAAGAAACAATTACAAAAGGGCAAAAGGAAAAAAGTTTTCATATGATACAAAAGATCTTGTAAACTCTCATTTTCATAGGTCATCATATGTCAATAGTCTGTCCTAACCTTTTTATGACTTAACCTCTCATGCCAGTAACTTTTCTCAACAATGTTATCCTTATGCCTTAATGTCCTTTTCTTAGACTCATTCACCATAGAGATTCACAAAATAAAAAATCAACCTAGGTTATCCACAGAGCTGCAAAAGAAAGAGACTTAAAACATACCATTTACTTATAATGTTTTACATGAAGCTTTTCCTTCTGCTTGTCAATAGTCATATGATTTCCACCATTCCTGCAAAGCCTAGAAAACCTCTTTACCCAAAGGAATACGATTCCAATACTATATATGAATACCAAGATGAAGTCAAAACACAGTCGATAAAAAATTGCATTACTTTCAAGGATACAGTTTAGTCTTTTATCGATACAGATCTTGTAAAATTTAAAGAGCTGGTCGGTGGTTACGACGATTTAAGGTAGTGGAATTAAAGGTCAAGATCGTAAGGCCAGACTCCAAGTAAGGGCATATTTTTACTTATATATAATTTTAAGAGCATTACTGATGATGTGAATTTTGAATTGGTTTGAATGTTCATTTTGAATGAATAAATATAATGCAACAAATTGTTTCATGACTTTGTAAATATTGTCATTTGAGCTTTTTTAAGTTTTGGACTTTCTAGGAGTTTTATTTTCTGAAAGAAAAATAGTAAACCAAATTTGTTGGATTTGAATAAAGCCCCACACCATTGACTTCCAAAGCAATAAAAGAGAAGAAAATATCAGTGATTACTTTTAGAAATGAACTCATCTAATCCCTACACTCTTTTTGAATACTTTTATGTTCCAAACTAGTCAAATAATTTCATTCATCAATCATACCCCTTCAAAAGGCTTAAATTTGATTTCATGAGCCTTGTCTTCACTCGACTATTGTAATATGAAATGGTGATATTTTTCTCCTAGGCAATGAACAATAAAGTTTTTTTTTTTTTTTTGGATTTCTTGAAATCAAGCATACATGACATTTCTTTTAAGAATTAGATGTCGGTAATTTGATGTGTCAAGACTATTCTATAGCCCTAAGTATGCCAAAAGCAAAATCACTCAAATTTTTTCAAACCTTTTTATGAACACACAAAGGCCGAATTCTTACCCTATCTTATCCCATGTTTTAGGGGCAAATCGACTAAAATAGCAAAATCACCCATTGCCCTTAAGACATTTGATTTGTGCCATAATCCTCTTTTTTTTTTTTGTTGAATTACATGAACTATTTAAGACCCATTGTGAGTTCATTAATGATGAGGCATTTTTCATGAACTATGTTTGGCAAAGTTAATTAATGTGTGAGTTATGAGGGCATGTAAAAAAGAGAAAAAAAAAGAAAAAAATAAACAAATAATGATTATGATATCATGCACTTGAGAAATTCAAATAAATCCAAGCAAAGACTTGATGAGCCTACAAAAAAAATAAAAAAAATAAAATTCTTTGAAAGAAACCAAGAAGAATAATAGAGAACTTAAAATGAAAAAAAAAAAGATGAGAAAGCTAAAAAACTTTTTTCAAAAGCTTTTCTTTTGAATTCATTTTTCTAAAAGGGATTGCTCTTTAACTTAGGCGATTGTGCTTCAAATAACAAATGGCTATCTTTCATTATGCTTTCATAAACAAGAAAATTATTCCCTTGCTATCCCTTTAAGCCTGATGAATTCTTTTTTAATAAACCCTGATCAAGGATCACTCTTTGTATTGAGGGACAAAGAAGAAACATATTCAAGAATTACACATAGTGAGGTCCTATTTAAGATATAAGGAAACAACCTTACATGATAAGGGGCAGATGCCTAATAAAATGAGTTCCTGAAAAAATTTTGAACTTACAAAATTAGAGGTTGATGTGTGTAAAAAAAAGTGTGAAAAAAAATTAAAAAAAAAAAGCAAGAGAAAAAAAAGTAAAAATAAATAAAAAAATGATTAAATAGGAAGTGCGGAAAAGAAAAAGAAAGAAGTCCAAAAAAAAATCTTATATATGTGTGAAATGATTCTTAGTTTGATCACCTTTAAGCATATTTTAGGTTAGTTATCCTTTTCTTTGATAACTCTAAGCCTTGGCCTAAATTATATTCTTAAGAAGTTTATACTAGATCAAGTATGAATGCTTAAATTGAGAAGCTTTTCATTAAAAAACCATAATAAAAGTTATGAATCTTTTGCTCTCTTTTATTGCCTAGATACCTATTTGATTTGTCAACTCATTTTGGGATGAGATTAGAATTCTAAGTGCATGGTGAAATGATCAACAAAAAGAAAAAAGAGGAAAAAAAAATAGGGCTCTAGGGTGAAAACCCCAAAAAGGGTAATCTAGAGCAAGGTTGAAAGCCATGAAATCAATCTTGTGCATAGGAAGTAAGAGAAGCCGGTATGAAGCCACCCAGGTTTTTGAAAGATAAAAAAATGTTGATGTTTTGAAAATTTGAAATCCATCGAGGGATTAATTTTGAAAATTTGAGCCCTCTTTTCTCGTTCCTAAATAACCTTTCAAAATTTTAAGCCTATCCCAACTGACCTTGACATTAATCAAAATGCCACATTTGAAAACTAAAAGAAGTGTTGAAATGTTTGGTTTTCAAGGGATTCTTACTTTTTGAAAAATTTATGTCTCATTTGTGAGCCAAGATGAAAAGTATACATATGTTTTGTTTCCTTCAAGTGGTGAATCTTTCTTGAATAAACTAAAACCTTGACATGCTGAACCGTTCAATCCATTGTCACCTTTTTCATTTTTAATAAGGAACACCAATTTTCAAGAGACTCTAAAGTCACATTTGTTTGGACATTCTATTGTATGTGACCATAGAAATTTAATTATGTGGGGTAATTTTATTGATCATTTTGAAATTTTTTGAATGATTAATAATGCATTTTTGTGAAAAATAAGAAAATCATGTTTGGGTGTACAAAAAAATTATCGAATTGTGAGAACCTTCAGATTGGTTTGGATTCAATAAAGAAAAATATTTTCATTAAAGAATTAAGAAAAAAAACTTTTTTAAGAGGAACATGGTGGTTTGACTTCTTAATTTTACAATCAAGTCCAAAATACATGTGGCATGTTGTATGAAAACATAAATAAAAAAGACAATGTGTTGAGAAACAAAAAAAAAAAAAAAAATCAAAAGAGCCTATTTCAAAAGAAAAGAAAGTAGAAATTGGCGAAGAAATAAGATGAAAACAAGTGAAAAGATAGGAAAAGAATAAGTGGAAATCCTTTTAAAAAGAAATTGAAAGACATGATTTAGAGGACACGTTTTGTTGGATAATAAGGAATAAACAAAATTAGGAAGGAAAAATTTTGAAAAAGGGTATATTTAGCATTCACCTCTTTTGACACACATCTGTGTCACGTTCATAATATTGGTGTTTGCATCTATGTTGGGTTATATGCGTTTTAGAAGTCTTTACATTTGCATTTGCATTTGCATTTTCAAGATGGAATTTTGTAGTTGCAGGCAACATTCATATCATTAAAAAAGAAAAAAAAACAATTGAATTTGCAAAATAGCATTCATACCTTTGGGCATTTATATCATACATGAACATTTGCATTTGTATTGGTAAGGGGCATTTGCATGTAAAAAATTTGTTATTGCATCTTTATTGGATATATTTGTGCCATGAAAAATTTACATTTACATCATTTTAGAGGTATCTATATGGAAAAAATACTGACATTTGCATTACAGGGATAATTTTGGTGTCCGTATCTTTGTCGGGCATGTTTGCACATTGAAAAGTTATTTGCATTACATCAAAAAAAAAAAAAAAAGAAATTTGCACCTATGAGCATTTGCATTGGTGTAGGGATATTTACATTTTTACCATCTATCTTGGGATCAGACATTTGCATCATAGCTTAATTTGTTAAATTTGCAAACAGTAAAAAAAAAAGCAAAAAAAAAAAGAGAAAAGAAAATTATCAAGAAAACAATATATCAAGAAAAGAAAAAAACAAAAGAGAGAAAGTTTGTTAAGGAAAAAGAAAAGAGAAAAAAAAAGGAAAAATAACGAAAAAAATTAAAAAAAAAAAGCAAAAAGGGGAATAAGTCTGTCATAAAAAATTAAGAAGAAATAAAAAAAAAAGGAAAATAGTTTGATAATAAACCAAAATATCAAAAGGGTTTAAAGAGTCAAAAGAAAAGGATTTGTGGAAAAATGGATCGGTTGTTGAAAAATGATTGAAAAAGATGAGATATAATGTAAGATAAGATTTAAGTCCATTTTAGTTGGCACAAATTTTAAGCTCAGTTTAGCTAGCACTTAGATTAAGCCTAGTTTAGTTGACACGTAGATTTTAAGCCTAGTTTAGCTGGCACACAAACCTGAAGCCTAAATTAGCTAGCATCAGAATTTTAAGCCTAGTTTAGATGGCACATAGATTTTAAATCCAGTTTAGTTAGCACATAGATTTTAAGCCTAAATTAGATGGCACTTTAAGCTCAGATTAACTAGCACCCTAATTTTAAGTCCAGTTTAGTTGGCACATAAATTTTAAATCCAATAGAATAAGCATTAATTAAGAAAAATATTGTGATAAAGTCTTCTTTAAGATTACTCAATGGTGATATTCGAATTAATTTACATCTTTGCTCAGTGATGATATATAAGTATTCATGTTTGCATATCATTAAAATTTTTTTGATGATGATATCTGAGTAATCGCGTTTGATTACCATTTACATATTTACTCGATGGTGATAACTGAGTTCATTTTGATGATAATACTTGAAATTCAAAAAGTCTTGAAATTTTGAATGTTTCATTTCAAAAAAAGTTTCGTAAATCCTCTAGGCAAAATATTTCAAAATTTAAAATTTCAAGGTCTTTTTTTAGAGGAACATTTGTAGATGTTAACATTCGTAAGTCCTTCAAGTAAAATATTTTAAAATTTAAAATTTCAGAGCCTCTTTTTAGAAAACATTTATAGATGTCGAGATTTGTAAGACATCTTAGTGTTATTTCTAAATCTTCTGAGTAATATTTGTAAGTTCTTCAGGTAAAATTTTTTTAAAAATTTTAAATTGTGAAGTTTCTATCTAAAAAAAACATTCCTAAAATTAACACAAAAAGAAAAATAAAAAAACAAGAAGCAAGAAAAAAACAAAAATATCCAAAAATAAAAAATAAAAGCAAAAAATTTCAAAGAAAATATATGAATTGTTAACTTTAGACAAAATTATAATCTATATATTTTTTTATTCTTAATTTTCAATAATATGCAAAAAAAAAATAATTATAGATATTCTCTTTTATCTTAATTGATTTAATTTTATTTGACTTTTGTGTTTGATTTAAATACTTCAATTTGAGTCAACTTAAACATTTTAATTAGGCTTGTTCGAATTTTGATTTGGATTAATCGTTTTTAAGTGTGAACTTGTACCAAATACAATTCCATTTTTTGGTCAATTTGGAATTGAAACGCTCAATTTTAAAGCACAATATCATTTTATTTGCATTAATTAATTTAATTAATTAAAATATTAAGAAAAATAAAAAATTAGAAATGCCAGTACCAGGCTACTCCTACTTTCTCTTTCTCCAAACTCAGGCCTATTTTTAGCCCCCTGATTTTAGCCATTTTTTTTCCCTTAGTAATCGACACAAAACTCCTATATTCCTAGACCAAGAAAAATCCAGAGCTTTAAGACCTCAAAAATCAACAAAAAAAGGGGACTATAAGAAGACTCCAAAAGATTTAAATTCATTTGTCCTTTCACCTCAGCTCTCCTAAAAAAAAAATGATGAGAACACGGAGGAGAAAGGATAGAGAACTCCATCTGCATGAGAGGCCACTGTCATCGAGCCAACAACCCCTTCTTTTACCGCAGCCTGCAATATAATCATCCATAAAAAAGCCCTGCCTTCTTTTTTCAATGACCAAGCCCGAACCCTATCCTAACCATTCTCATATTTTGCCAATACAGCCATCTAATCCCACTGAACCAAAGCACCCTAGTCCACCATTGAGACACGATACCATCATACCAAACCCAAAGCCACCTTATCCTTGATCCTTAATAGCCGAATACCAACCTAACCCTCATTGCCGTACGCCCACAAACCCATCCTTCGCCGCCCCTATTTCCAACCCCTACTCGTAGTTGCCTAGAGCCAAAACCGTACGAAACACCACCCATCCCGGGTCCCTGCATGCACCCGACCCACAACACCCCACAGCTATAAACATAAAAAAGCATAAACCTAAATCTACCCTCAGACCATTTAATCCCACATCTCAAAGCAGAAAACCAAAACAAAAAAAGAATCAGAGTCTTTACTGGATCGGTGAGGAACCTAGCGCCACGAACCACCTTGAAAAAAAAAAGAAAAAAAAAAGAGGTTCAGATTTGTTTATCCAAACCAAGATAGAGAAAGAGGGGGCTATTTTGGTGCCACTTTTATTGGTACCGAGGCCAGTAACAGCATAGGGGTTAGTGACTCTGAAGATCCCTTTGGCTAATCTGAACTGGCAGAAGTGGAGGAGAGGGGAGCGACGTTGAACCAAAAAAAAAGGAAGTTTCGCCAAAAAAAAAAAAGGGAAGAAAAGAGGTGAACGGCGGCAACTTTCTTTTGGATGATCAGGGATAGTGAAAGTGAAAGTGGGGGAGGGATGAACAACATAAAAAAAAAAATCAGAAGGATCACTGGTGGTGTTGTGACTTTTAGCGGCTTGAAGTTTTCAACTTTTGGCTCAGATTTAGGGTTTTTGAGGCTGTTTTGTGAAAAACAAAGGATGGATCCGTGAAAGCAACGAGGAGAGGAAGCCATAACTCATTTTTGGGGAGGAAAAGCCACTAGCCGGTGGTGACGACAGTGGTTCTCTGTCGAAAACTACGGGCTAGAGAGTTCTTGGGTTTTTTTTTTTTAAATGAAGGTCGTTTTTTTTGGTAAAAAAGGGGATTTGAAATGAATAAAAAAAAATTTTGATATTTATAGAGTGACCGAAAAAAAAAGAGAAGAAACGGGTCAAGTCAACCTGAACCGACAAACTAACTCGACTTGCCGACCCGCCCGACCTAATCCAGTCAGTATGAGCCTATGACCCAGCCTATGAGAATTGATCCATTCCTAAAAGCCCATCAAAGTTGGTCCATTCTTGGCCTATATTGGGTCTTAGCCCAAAAACATATGGCTTGGTTTGAGTCCTGGTCCAAAAGCATAATTTGACGTTAGTTTTTTTTTATGCTGTCTTTATTATTTATGGACTTATGAAAAATGATAATAATTATAATAAAAAAGTTATATAGATATATTCTTATAATAAATTTATTTGTGGTTGATTGATAAAATAAAAATGTAATTTAAAAATGGAAGATGATAACTGTATGAATTAAAAATGGTTTCCTTTAAAGAGGATTTTTTTTTTGAAAGTAAAAAATTGATTTTGAAAACTCTGCTTAGATATTGGAGGGAATTCAAAATCGTTTTTAAAAAATTAATTCTGCTTTGATGTTGGAGAATTAAAAAATAATAAAAAAATTAATTAATTAAGTTAAATTAAATTTAAATTTAAAATATAAAATAAAAATTTTCACAAGTAAATAAAATAACAAATAAAAATTTATTTCACTTTTAATTTTTAGAGAGAAAATGGTAAAAAGAAAATAAGAATAAAATATATAAAAATTGACTAAATTGGTTGTCCTAATTTTTAGCTTTTATTTGTATAATTTATTTGCTTTATGTTGCATCAACATAAAACTATCAAGAAAAAAGGGAAATTATGAAAACCAAACTTGTTTAAAAAATTCGCCTATTTATTAGGGGGAAATTGAGAAAGTTCAGATTTTTTATCTATACCATTTTTCTCAAAACCCTAGAACCCTAAAAACTTAAAACCATAAAACCTGAAACCCTAAAACTCGAAATCTTAAAACCTCAAAACTTTAAATTCTGAAACCTTAAAACCTTAAAATCTCAAATCCTAAAACTCGAAACCTTGAAATCCTAAACCTTAAAACTTCAAAATCTTAAACCTTTGAAACCTTAAAACCCTTAAAACCCTAAAACTCCCAAACCTTAGAAACTTAAAACCCAGAAATCCAAAGCCCTAAAATCCTCAAAAACCTAAAACCTTAAAACTCTTAAATCCATAAGAAAATTCTAAAAATTTGTATGAAAATATCATATGAAGTAATTTGTTCCCGAATGTCGTCTAGAAAATGTGATATTTAGGAAATTTTATTTCAATAGGTTATTTTTTGTACGGGTCTTTAGCCCGTAATAATAATGAGATTAAATAAAAAATTAAAAAATGGGTTCTTAAATATAAATAGTCGCACCTAAACTCTGCTTAGAGGTTGAAGAGTTAGGTGATTTCATTATATTTAAGATCACAATTTCAAAATAGCATCTCATCATCATGCATATCATCCATTGACATATATGCATTTTATTTATTATTACTTGTATTCATTCTACATGTTTATGCCTTTTATTATTATTTCTTAGTTAATTGTAACATCACAAGTTTTTTTTTTTTTTTTGCGTAAAATGTTTTTTTATGAAAAATATTATTCAAAAAATAGATTTTTAAATAAAATTAAATTAATATTTTGAGAAAAATAATTCTTGATACTCTGCCTAAATATTGGACATTTATCAACAATTATCATTTATAAAAAAACGTTATTTACATTTTAAGGAATATTGTGGCTAATTGTAAGTAAAAAGAGTTATTTATAAATTCTACTTAGACGTTAGAGAATTTTAAGATAATTCTTTAACTTAAAATTTTTTTTGATATTCCAAAATAAAAAATTTTAATAAAATTTTTTTTCAAAAAACGAAAGAAATTATTATTAAATTTCGAATCGAAACTCTTTTATCCAATATTAAAGATAAGACATGATTAATTTGTACCAATTTTCATAAGCACTATGAGAGTGTTAATCTTTTCTCATGCGTAACTGATTTTCAAACTTAATTTTGTTTTCATAGACCAAAATTATCTTTTTGATAAGCTTTAAACTCGTTTTATCATTTTATTGAAAATATAAACTTTTAAGTGACCAATCACACTTTTAAAAAAATTGGTGGCGACTCTTCGCTATTTTTTTTTTATTTTAAAATCTTTTTATCTAACGGTCTTAAAACCGTTATGACACTTAACAACCCTATTCACAGCACCAAATAGCCTCAGCTTTGTTTAGCACAGTCCCTATTCACATCACCAAACAACGCATCTTACACCTCCATAATCTTTTACAGCCACCTTTCAACCTCTTGTACTAAGACCACCATCGCAAGCCCCAACAACCCAGCCAAATAAGAAAGCTCCCTATACTGTTACCATTACCAATAATCAAAACAGCAACTATCACCACCCCTTACATAAACCTTTTAAAAAAAACCCTAAACTCATAAAAAATCCAACCTAAACAAAAAATTTTTGAAAAAAATCCAAGCCATAGCAACTTAAAAAGCAAAATAAAAAAAAATCAAACACATCCCTTTGAGAAAGGGAAAAGCAACGCCAAAAATAACAAAAGAAAAAAAAGATGAAATCACCAAAACAAAGGGAGTGGGCTTTGGTCGAGGCATTTTGAAAGGTTTTGAAGCTTAAAATTTGGTAAGAAGGATGAGCAAGGAAAGAAGAACAATATAGTGAGAGCTTGAGATGTTTTGGCAACGATGAATAGTAAAAAAAAAATAGAGAAGCTGCAGGCTTTGACTTCAAATCTAAGGAAATTTAAGATGATTCATAAAAAATAGATGCAAAAAATAGAAAAAAAGGAAAAAAAGGAATGTTTGGGCTTTTTTTTTAGGCTAAACGGCACTAGCTGGTAGTGGTTGACGATGGGGAATGGCAATAGTAGTGGCAATTTTCAGCTAAGAACTAGGCTTATAAAGAGAGGCTTGTTTTATTTTTTTGAATAAGAGTGAAGTTTTTTTTTTTCTCAAAGAGAAGAAAGAAATGAATAAAAAAAATTAAGGTTTTATAGTTAAAGAAGAAAAAGAGAATCGGGTAACCTGGCTTGACCCAATCGGAGACCTAACTAGATTTGGCTACTGATGCTCTTGATGCGACCCATTCTATTTTGATTGGTGGCCCAGACCGAGGTCCAACCTAAAGCAAACTAGCTTTCATGCGCACTTTTGGACAAGACCCAAAGGTGTTTCTAGCCCGACAACTTGATTTAGTGGGCTTATTGAATGGTAGACCCTAGATTAATTGGTTGGAGCTTTGTTGGATATAATTTCTTTGCTTTAGTTATTTTATCATGTACTCATTTATTTACTATTTTTTTTTTGCATACGTGCCATTGAGAAAATGATATTTTGTGGAATTAAAAATTATGAGTGCATATGTTAATATTATATTTTTTATATATAATTTTTGTTGATAGAATAGTTATTATTGTTATTTGGAAAAAAATGTGATTGTATTTTTAGACAAAAATGATTTTGGAAATCTTATCTAGATGTTGTTGAGAATTTAAATCATGTTTTGAAGAATTTAATTTCACCTAAATGTTAGAGAATTAAAAATTAAAAAAAATAAAAAATTAAAAAATTAAAATTAAAAAAATTCCTTCACAAACCAAAAAATAATAAATAAAATTTCTTTCATTTTTTTAATTTTTGTTTTAAAAAGTAAATGATAAAAAAGGTATAAGATTAAATATGCACAAGATGGATTAAATTGGTAGTTTTATTTATTTATTTTTAGTTTGCATTTGCATCATTTCTTTACTTCATGTTGCATTAATATAAAATTATTAAGGAAAAAAGGAAATTATGAAAACTAAACTTGTTTTAAAAGTCTGCCTAAATATTGGAGATAATTGAGAAAGTTCGGGTTATCGTCAATTTTCATTTTTGTCATAGAAAAAATTTTAAAACCTTAAAAGCCCTAAAACCTAAAATCTTGGAAACCCAAAAATGAGACTTTAAATCCTAAAAATCCACCAAAACCCTAAATTTTACCTAAAGCTAAATCTAACTCGCAACCTAAAATTATTATCCAAAAATCATTCAAACCCTAAAGAAAATCCTTGACCTAAGCCAACACCTAAAGGCATACCAAAATTCTAAGGATTTGTGTGAAAATCTCATATAAAGTAGTCTATTCATGAATGTTACCTAGAGGATGAAGTATTTAGAAAATTTTATTTTATTAAGTTTTTCGCACGGTTCCTCAACCCAAAATAATAATGAGACTAAATAAAAAAATAAAAATAAAGAATGGGATCTTAAATATGGATGGTCGCATCTAAACTTTACATAGAGGTTGGAGTATCTAGATGGTTTTATTATATTTAATATTCCAGTTTCAAAATTTCATCTCATTATCATGCATAGGATCCATTGGTATATGTGTATCTATTTATTATTGTTTGCACTCATTTCACATGTTTATACTTTTTAATTATTATTTGCTAGCTAACTATAGTATCATTGGCTTTTTTGCATAAAATTGTTTTTTTTAATGTGTTATTTAAAATATGAAATTTTAAAATAAAATAAAACAAACATTTCGAGAGAAGTAATTCTTGATACTTTGTTTAGATGTTGGAGAGGTACCAACAATTATCATCTACAAAGAATGTTATTTTCATTTTTAAAGAATATTGTGGTAAATTTTAGCTAAAAAGAGTTATCTTTAAATTCTGGCTAGATGATTGGAGAATTTTAAAATTATTTTTTAACCTAAAGACTTTTGTAATATTTCTAAATAATGTTTTAATAAAATTGATTTCTTTTTCAAAAAAAAATGAAGGAAATTATTATTAAAGTTCAAATTAAAATAATTTTTATCTAATACTAAAAGATAACGCATGATTAATTGTTACCGTTTTTAAATGAGCACTATAGGGATACTAATCCTTCATCACCCATAATCATATTCTAAAACTCAACTTTGTTTTCAAAGACCAAAACATTTTTTGATAAAACTTTAAATTCATTTTTATTATTTTATTAAAAAAATAAATTTTTTAGATGACCAATGACACCTAATAAAAAAAAATTAAAGTTAACTCCCATTTATTTTGAAACTTTTAAAAAATTTTTCATCTGCAGATACCAAAAACTGCTATGACAATGATTTAATATTGTCACATCTTTAAAAATCTATTAAAAATGTCTGAGGATGATTGACTACAACATTAAAATTTTACAGTTAGTTTCCATTAGCTAACATGACATGACTTTTAATTTCAACCCTTTGTTAATTGTCTTTACATGACATGATTTTTAATTTTAATCTCATTGTTAATTGACATTCCTTTAATATTGTCGACAAATCATAAGATGATGACATGATTTAATATTTTCAATTGATTATTTAAGAGTTTTATACATGATTAATATTGTTAAATCTTTATACAACTATTAAAAGTGTTTAAGGATTATAGACAAAAAATAAATTTTTTACCATTAATTTACATGACTTTTAATTTTAACACCATTGTTAATTATCTTTACATGACATGAGCATTAATATTGTTAAATCTTTTGATGATGATATGATTTAATATTTTCAATTAATTATTTAAGAATTTCTTACACACGATTTAATATTGTTACATCTTTATACATTTATTAAAAGTGTTTAACGATAATTAACAACAACATTAAAATTCTACGGTTAATTTCCATTAGCTAACATGACATGACTTTTAATTTTAACCCCATTGTTACTTGTCTTTACACGACATGACTTTTAATTAATCCCATTGTTCATTGTCTTTACCTGACATGCCTTTTATATTATCAAAGACATGATTTAATATTTTCAATTAATTATTTAAGATTTTTTATACATAATTTAATAATTGTTAAATCTTTATACAACTATTAAAAGTGTTTAAGGATAATAGACAAAAAAATAAAATTTTTACCGATAGTTTTTACACCTATCATGATATGACTTTTAATTTTAACCCTGTTGTTAATTGTCTTTACATGACATGATCTTTAATATTTTAAATGATACGATTTAATATTTTCAATTAATTATTTAATTTCTTTTAGACATGATTTAATATTATTAAATCTTTATACATATATTAAAAATATTTAAGTATAATTGACAACAATATTAAAATTTTACAGTTAATTTCCATCACCTAACCTGACATGATTTTTAATTTTAATAACGTTGTTAGTTATCTTTACATGACATGATTTTTAATATTGTTAAATATTATGATGATGACCTGATTTAATATTTTCACTTAATTATTTAATATTTATTTTTTATACAATTAATTATGAATGTATTACTCATTTATGTAATTTTTTTATTATTGTAAATAAATTTATTAATATTTCATAATTATTTATTCAATTAATTAATTATAATTATTAGATAATTATATAAATTTATTTATTATACTAAACGAATAAAGTTATCAAAATCATAAAAAAAAATGAAGATATAAAACTTAAGTGACAAAGATATTTTTATTTGATTAAATGCTCAATTTAAGATTTAATATTTGAACGTTTTCTCAATTAAGTATATTACTTTAATTTGGTTCAATATAAAATTAAACCTTCCAATTAGTCCAAAATAGGATTCCATCATCGTACTGTAATACACAAGCTTTAAAATAGATTGATGTCCTTAATTGGCAAAAATAAGGATAAAATTATATTTTTACCATAAAAATAAAATGATTGCAAAATAGTTATATTTAATAATTAAAAAATAAAAATATATTATAAATAATTGAAAATAAAAAAAAATCAAAGATAAAAACTACAAACTTAAAATGATTATTATTAGATTTTACTTTACAACTTTGTAAATCAAACAAAAGAATGAACAAAATTTAACAAAACAAAGATCCAAAGATATAAAAATGCTAAGTATATAAGCCATTAATTTCCCTCATACTTGTTTTTCTTGGTTAAAGAAAAAAATGTTGTAGGTCGATTTCATCATGAGCAGAACTTGTTTTTCTATTGATTGATAATGATCTAACATAATGATGCCTTTGCTAACTTTATTATCATCTTTTATCATATTGGTAGAAATTTGACAGAACATTGCCATTTGTGCCAAAACATAACAATCATTTTCACTCATTTTCTTACACTTTCTTAGTAATCAAATACCTTAAAAATAACCAAGTCAAAAGCCTAAGAGATTATCTTCCTTTCCAAACTTAAGCCATCATTTTTTTTCTTTTCGTATACTTTCTCAACATCCAAACACCTTAAAAATATATCAGAAAACTCCAAATCCAAAAATGCAATTATATTATATAATCAATCCCAAAGAGTCAAATTTAAAAAATCAAACCCAAAAAAATTGAAGAATTGGATGATGATAGAATTGAGAAATTTTTGAATGGACACTAGGATTTAGAAGACAATGATGGGGAGGATAAAACCAATGTCATAAAATTCCCTACTTGTCTAGAAGTTTCCCCAACCTTTGATCCTTAGCCACAACCCTCAGTCATTTCATCCTTGTCATTCACTCATACTACATCATCTATAGAGGAATCGTTTGCTCTAAAGCCCAACCCTATATTTTTCATAGTGGTACCTCTTTCATTGGTACTGAAGTCAGTGCACACCTACCTTATTTTAACTAGTGTTATATTGAAGACATTGCTTGGGGGTATGTACATACCTAATTTCACTATACAAATTGAGCACCATCACTTAAAGTTAATTATTGAAGATGTGGTAAATAGAAAGACCATCAAGTGGGTGTATGTTGCTGTTAATTATGAAGTAATTATGTAACCTTTTAGATTTTTATATTAGTCAAGCTTGACTTTAACTAGTCTTGCTTGGGAGGCAACCCAATTTTTTAAATTTCAATTTGCACAATTATTTTAGTTTGTTTATTTTTTATTTTTTAGGACAGTTATGCTTTGGTTTTTCTTTGATTTGTTTTTGTAGGAATTAGGTCTAAAGAATCTAAATGTGTAGTGGCAAGATGGAATTCCGTGCAATTTTGCATTCGGCCATGGTGAATTACATGCTTTTATATTCGGCCATTGAAGTTTTAGAGGAGTATCTCTTTTTCCTTTCATGTTTTTATGCTTCATTTACACACATTAGGGACAATGTGTCATTTAAGTTTGGGGGGAGAGAAAATTTGTGTGAAATGTTTTCAAAATTTTTCAAAACTTCTATTTTTGAGCTTAATTTTTCATGTTTAGAATCATTATATCAAAATTTTTTATGTTTAGTATTTGAGCTTAATTTTCTCATAATCTAATTATAGTAACTTTGATTGACTTTAAGTATAGCTTTTTAGAAAAGATTGAATGTAATGAAAGCATGAGATGAATTCTTGAATTAGTGTAGACACCCAATTTAGTCCAAGCCTGGATCAATTGGGCTTGGTCCAAACGAAGTCAGACAAACCTAAAGATTTGGGTTTATATATATTTTTTATTTTTATTTATTTATTTTTGTTTTTTGTGATTTATCAACTTATTGATTTGTTTTTCTTCTAGATTTTTTCTTTTTCTTTTCCAAATTAATTTTCGATTAGGAGATAATAATTAAAATGGGAATGAATTCCGTCGTGAATAAGGGCAGTAGGGAATCTTGGTTGGATTAAACCATGTATTGGATAAATTCAGCGATTAGAAACCTAATCAGAAAGGATACGAAAAAGAAAAAAACAGAAACAAAAAGGGTTCTGATGAGTTAGAAGCAATTTTAGGAATTTGGGGGAATTTTTCAAAGTCTTTGGTGATTTTTTTTTTCTGGAAAATCCAGATTCCGATGAATTTTCAGCGAGATTCAAGTTTTTTGGTGATTTTTTTGGTGAAAAACCCCAGTTTCCAACAATAAAAGATAGAAATTGATAGGAATTCCATCAGAGTTCTTCGCGGGTAAAGAGAGAGGGAGAGAAAATTAAAGGGAAGAGAGAGGAAGGGGATAAACATCTGGCAAAATAATGAAAGTCTTTGCCTTTTATACTATCGCAGAATGATGTCGTTTTGGGTGTTAATAAACCTAGGATCTGCGCGTTTTGCCAAGATCTGATCTGACCCGAGCCCTAACCCTCTTTTGACTCGCGTCACACCCAAGTAGGGATGGCATCGGGTCGGGTTCAGGACGGGTTTTGCTTGCCCCGAACCCGACCCGAATTTTTTAATACCCGAACCCGACCCCGACACTATATAAATCGTACCTGACCCGACCCGACCCGAAATTAATAAAAATATTATTTTTTAAATATAAATATTTAAAAATATAATTATATAAATATATATAATTAATTAATTAATTAATTAATTAAAAAATAATTTTTTAATAATGTCGGGTCGGGTAGGGTCGGGTTTTAGGCATACCCGAACCCGACCCGACCCCAAACCCGAAATTAAAAAAAAAACCCCGACCCTATAGGGTCGGGTTGGGCCGAAACCCGTCGGGGACGGGCTTGATTGCTATCCCTAGACCCAAGTGCCAGTCGACCCTTAAAGCCAAGTCGAGCTGAGCTATGCACTCTCGAGTCGTGTTTTCAAGTCATTTTTCTTTTTGGAGCTGAGCTGAATCCCAGTCGCTGAGCCGAGCCGCCTTAAGGTTTTTATTTATTTATTTATTTATTATTATTATTATTGTTGTTGTTATTATTTCTAAACTAGAATTATTTGGCATTCCTTAATTTTTTATTTTTATTTTATTTTATTTTTCTTTTTTTTTCAATGAGTTTCCTAAAATAAAATTCCCAAAAAATTATTTTTGACGAAAAGTTGAAAGTATCAATTTTTTTTTAAAATAAAATTTTTTAAAAAATATTTTTGGGGGAAAGTTGAAAGTATCAATTTCCTTTGAAAATAAAAAAGTTTTAAAAAAATATTTTTAGAAAAAAGTTGAAAGTATCAATTTTTCTTAAAATAAAATTTCTAAAATAAAATTTTCAAAAAAATACATTTTGGGAAAAAGTTGAAAGTACTAATTTTTTTTTTTTTAAAAAATTGTCAAGAAAAATGTTTTAAGGAAAAGTTGAAAGTATCAATTTTCCTTAAAATAAAAACTTCCAAATGCTCTAAGAAAAAGTTGAAAGTATCAATTTTTCTTGTACAAAAGCAATGAGTTTTTTTTTTTAAATAAAAAGAAAAAGATTTATATCTAAAGTTGAATCATTTTATTTTATTTTATTTTATTTCTTGAAATTTTTATGTTAAATAATTCGACGATGGAGTTTCTGTAAGTGAAACAGTAGTTTTCTTACATACTCTTAAGGTGAAGGGATTTTTTTTAAATTTTCTGCCAAAAGTATTGAAGTTAATTAAGAATAATTTCCAATTGTTGATTACTTGATAAATTTTTAAGGCTTATTGGATAACACAAAATTAAACTAGTACCATCTTTCGATGGGCGTTGTGAGGGTGCTATAACATTCTTCACTCGTAATCGAACTCCCGAACCTTGTTCTGGTTAATAGACCCAAACCTATTCTTTTAGGGACCCTTAAGCCTAGGCGTTCATTGAAAGGATAGATTTCTTAGGTGGCCAATCGCACTTAAATAAAAAAGATTGGTGGCGACTCTTAAAGTCAATGTTTAGCGATAGATCTTCAGATCTAGACGTTATGATAGTTTGACGACTTCACTGGGGACACCACTGAGGGTCAGGCTAGCGAATAAATTTGTGTTATCCAAAAGCTTAATAAAATTGAACCTTTTTATATAGATGTTTTATTCATTCATATTTATTTACTTTGTTAATTCTGTCATTCATATCCATGTGCATAACATTAGCTCTATACCCGAGCTTCATCCCTTTAGGAGGGAGTAAAGTACTTATTGCTTTCATGAGGTTTTAATGCCTCTGTAGTGGCTAGCGAAATACTTTCACTCAAATTGAACCTTTTCCACTTATAGCCTATAATAGGTGAGGGTTGGGTTGCCTTACTAGTCTGTAATGGACAATGATGTAAGGAGCAATTTGAGAACCTTTAAACTTTAACCTTGAACCATATATAGTGAACCTTATAAGTGCCTAACCTATAGATAGAGCCATTTTCTTCCCTTCTAGAATTGACTAGAAGCATAGGATTCATTCCTCTTATTGTGTGTGACATTTTAATTTATTTAGTTATTTATTTATTTCTCTTTATTTGATGTATAACCTCTTTTCTTATTCATGTTTGCATGATCCATATTCATATCATAAAGTTACATAAAAAATATTTGCCTGAAAGACGGTCATCAACAACAAGTTTTTCATAGACTCCATAGAATGACTAGTTTGTTCTTCATCTATATTAGCTCCTTGTGAGTCACCCAATGAAGTGAAAGTTCAATTAGAAAAGATTTAACTAAAGATGAGGGATTGTTACCAATCGGCTATGCTTTTACCTAGTCTTAAGAGACATCTATCTTCTTCAAACAAAATAATTTAGAGGGTTTGGTAGATATATGGAAAAAGATGAGTCCATCAAGACAAGAGGAGTTTTGCCAGAGACATTGGCATATAGCACACTTCATTGCAGTAAATATCGACAATCAACTAATTAGAGCTACAGTGCAATTTTGGGATCCTACATACAAGTGTTTCATCTTCAATGAAGTTGATATGACACCAACTATTGAAGAATACTCGATTTTGTTGGGCCTGCACCTCAAGGCTTCTGACAAGATATATGTTAAAAAATATAAGTCAAGATTTCATAAAGATTTGGCCCATCTCATGGGGATAGACAAGGAGATTGTGGATTCTCATATAAAGAAAAAATAAGAACAAGTTTGCCTACCTTGAAAGTTCTTTCATGATTTCTTAGTGCAACATGCCGACGAAAAACGGGGGTTAGACATATTTGCCTTAGCCATATATGGAATGGTGATATTTCCAAAGGTTTTGGGTTATATTGAAATAGCAGTAATTGACTTCTTTGAATGTGTGATCAATGGCTATAACCTTTCAATGGTAATATTAGCAAAGACTGTCAGATCTTTGAGTTACTGTCATCGAAATATAGGGCGTCTTATAGGCTGCATATAGTTATTATACTTATGGATGAAAAGCCACTTCGAGTAGAGAAAAAAATGCTTTCTCAAAGCTTTATGTCCGTAATCGAGCTTCGATCTCTACGAAAGTGGGTGGTCAGAACAAAAGTTTAAAAAAGAATGGGTAGCTTTCTTACACAAATTGACAAGTGTCGAAGTAAGATAGTTAGTCCCATAGATGAATCGTGAACTTATGCTATATCAGTGTGGAGATAACACTGTGATCCCACTTTTGGGTTTATGGGGAGTAACAAGTTATACGCCACTTCTAGTGAAGAGGCAGTTTGGGGCACAACAGTTCATTCTTATGACACATAAGCTTCATCAATCAGATTTTTTTTTATAGTGAGCTAAAAGCATTTCAGAGGATGAATGAGGTAATTAAAGCATGGAAAAACTCTCGTAGAATGAGTTCTGAACCATTCACTGATAAGGTCACTCAGGGGTACTTGGTTTGGAGAGTAAGACGAAGATAAGAAATGGTATTCGCTTATAAAAGCTTTCAACCGCCAACAAAAGAAAAGCTTGAAGAGACACCATCAGAATTAGAGTTTATGACAAAAGAATTTAAGTCCGAAAAAGATAGGCTAAAGCAAGAGATTCAAAAGTTTCAAATGAAAAAAGATCAGTGGAAAGATAGAGCTGAAAAATAGGAAGCTAAAGTTTGCAAGATCCCTAGAGAACATGATCCATCTATTGAAAACCTAGCGGAGCTGCACCAAGAACATAAAAGGTTATGTGTGAGGGTAAAAGCCAAAGCGATAACAATTGCTGAGCTGACAAATGAAAATAAGTGATTGAAGCAAAAATATGCTAAATTAGAGGAAGAACGTATCCAAGTACAGATGAAAAATAACATGTTGAACAGCTACTTAAGCAGATTGAGACAAAGGTTGAATGAATAAGAAGACTATATTGATGCATTAGTTAGGGAGCATAGAGAGTTATCATACCAAGTTTGGTGTGATAAAAGGGAAAACCTGAGAAGACAGAAGTATATTGAGTACTTAACAACTAAAATTTGCAAAGGGGTATGTAAGGCAAGAGAAATGGTCGAAGAGGCAGAGGCATTGAAGCAAATGATGGCACCAGTAAAAGAATATGGGCAAGCAAATTGAGACAAAGGTTGAATAAACAAGAAGACTATATTGTTGCATTGGTTAAGGAGCATTGCCTAATCATAATGTTGCATTGTTGCATAAACAAGAAGACAAAGGTTGAATCCATTGCCTAATCACAATGTCAATACTCTGAATGAGAATCAAGAACACGTTAATTCAAAAAGGCCTAAAAAGCTACAATGAATTAAAAGGCAAGATATCAATAAAGATCTTTCACTTGATTGCACAGGGGCATAATTTTGAAGAATGAAAATAAGGCTAGTTAGGAGTTTCTTATCATTTTAGGATTTTTTTTTAGAGTAATGTTGAAATTTCTTTTATGTAATAGGATTTCATTTGTTATCATTTTAATAAAGGCAAGTTAATGCATTTCATTACATTTTTTTTTCACTCAACCATTGTTCAATGCTATGTTACCTTTCATAACTTTTCATTCCTATTCTTAAACTTCAAATGATGAATGTTTAGACAATGATAACAACAATTCTGTGATTTAATTTTGAGAACTTATTCACATTAATCTATGAAGACTATTTGAGCAAAAGAAGTCAGCTACTAACAGATGTAAAATAGATATATCTTAAAGATATGTAGTCTATTATAAAGATCCATGAGCTTGTTTTTGTTCAATGGATGATCTTTAAAGAAAGCATTCACATTTGAGAGAAAAAATGGTCATCTTTTTTTTACCATTTGAAAAACTATTCATTGCTACCTCTTTGAGCCTATTATGATTTCTTTTTCTAAAAAATCCCTGACCAAGGATCACCCTCCACACTGTGGGATTTTTTTTTGTTTGAAAAAAAAAGAGATAAAAGATCAAAAAAGGTCTCAAAGAGAGAAAAAAAAAGTAAAATGAAAGAAAGAGAAAAAAATGAATGCCATACATGATTTGAGGTCAAGTAATGAGAATCTTTTTGTAAGGAATAAGATAGAAAAGGAAAAAGTAGTGAAGTGATGCCAATTTGCATCAAGTGAGGATTCTTTGGTTTTGAACCCTTTAAACACATGTTTTGAGCCAATTTTTATCTATTTTTTTCATGACCCCTCACCATGGCCTACATTACAACATTTAAAAGTCCATTTGGATCAAATATGAATGCTCGAATTGAATGGTCATATGTTAGGCTAAGGCATGCTCATGATGAAATGACAGAATCATGCTTGGTTACTCTAAAGATTGATGTGGAAGAGATATCAATAATGGGTGAAAAAAAAAAAAGAAAAAAAGAGAAAAAAAAAAGAAAAAATGGAAAGAAGAGAAAATAGAGACTCAAGTTGAAAACTCGAAAGGGGATTTAAGTAGAAAAACCTCTAAGCTGAGAGTTGGATAAATGATTCACATGGATGGAAGATCAAAGACATATGAAGATCCCTCAAAGTTAGGGCAAAGTTTGGTGAGCTCAAAATGATTTCGATAGTCAATGGAATGAGTTTTTGAAAAAGAATCCTGAATTAATATTCAGAATTGTCTGGATATTCATTGTTCCCAATGACATGTATCCAATTTGTTTCATTTCCTATTCGTTTTACACCAAACTCATTTTTCATTGATTACCTTTCTCTCAAATCACCCTATGTTTCCTTATTGTTGCATTCTCAGAATAAATCAAGAAAATGTATGAGTGCATTATATTTGTCACGAGTTGAAATGATGATGAATGAATGACAATGTGCTTAAAAGATTCTTGCATTCTTTTTAAAAAAAAATTCAGGATGATACGATGAATTGAGAAGACACATGACGTGACAAAATAGGGAATATGATGATGATTGGTCAACAAAATGAAGATAAGCCAAATTTTTTTTTAAAAAAATGGTATGTCCAAGTAATGAATATGGGGATGAATTGGTCGACATAACCTGTGAGTTGTGATGAAAAAGTATGGGGCAATGGGCAAAACTGGCGCTGAAAAGCCTATGAACGATGATCAAGTGATGGAGGATGAAATTTGCTCTGAAATGCTGAGAAGCCCATGAATGATGATCAAGTGATGAATGATGAATTTGTACTGAGAAGCTTATGAGCGATGACCAAGTGATAGAATACAGAATTTATTCTAAGATGGCTAGTGCTAAGAAGCTCAAAATGATGGAGTCTTGAGAGCTATATTACCACAGTTATTTAGGATTTCATGACATTATTGACGTCCGCATTACATGCATCATGTAAGCATCGTTGTTTAAATAGTACATGCACATAATTTGATGAATTAAAACTTTTTCTGGACATGCATGGCATTATGAGAATCTAGATTGTTGTATTTGCATCATTAAGAAGGCATTTGCATCTTTGATCATGACATTTATTGTATGCACAATTTTGAGTCACTTGAAAAAAAAATCAAGAATCTTTTAAATTTTGAATCTCAAATGAGAATCTTTGAGTGTCAAACGTGAATCTTCAAATTCAAATGAAAATTTCAAATAAGAATCTTTGAGGTGTGAAACCCAAAATTTATCGAATGTGAATTTTTGAATTCTAATGAAAGTTTTTGAATTTCAAATGAGAATATTTGAATTTCAAATAAGGATCTTTGAATCTCAAATGAGAATATTTAAGTGTCAAATGTGAATCTTTGAATTCAAATGAGAATCTTTGAATTTTAAATGAGAATCTTTGAGGTGTGAAACCCAAATTTGTCGAATGTGAATCTTTGAACTCAGATGAGAATTTTTGAGTTTCGAATGAGAATCTTTATGGTGTGAAACCTTAAGATCTGTTAAATGTGAGCCTTTAGATTCGAATGAGAAGCTTTAAAATTTTTGGATGTGAATCTCTAAAATTCAAATGAGAATCTTTAAATGTTGGATGCGAATCTTGCAATTTACAAATGTGAATCTTAAGATCTTGCAAATTTGAATCCTTATGAAACTAAAATTTTGAGAATCAAATTTCAATAAATTCCTACGAAGCTAAAAGGTTCTTGCGAATCTGAACTTTTTATTTTTGAACTCAAATTGTGAATCTTTGAGTTTTCATTACAAATTACGACTCCTTTGGACATGATTGTTAAGGAGCATTATTTATTTTTCAAAGTTATAGTTGCCTTGTTTAGAGGAGAAATTTATTTTCCCAAAATTGTGGTGCCTCTGTTTAGAGGAGCATTTATTTTCCAAAGTTGTGGTGCCTCTGTTTAGAGGAGCAATTTATTTTTTTGAAGTCGTGGTTGCCTCTATCTAGAGGAGCAATTTACTTTCCAAAGTTGTTGAGCCTCTGATTAGATGAGCTTTATTTATTTTTCAAAGTCGTTAAGCCTCTGATTAAAGAAGCTTTATTTATTTTCCAAAGTCATCAAGCCTCTATTTAGAGGAGCTTTGTTTATTTTTCCAAAGTCGGTGAGTTTTCCTCTGTGTAGAGGAGAAATTTATTTTTCAAAAATTGTTGAGCCTCTGATTAGAAGAGCTTTGTTTATTTTTCAAAAATCATTGAGCCTCTGATTAGAAGAGCTTTGTTTATTTTTTAAAAGTTATTGAGCCTCTGTTTAGAGGAGTATTTTAATTTTCAAAGTTGTGTTGCCTCTCTTTAGATGAGCATTTATTACTGAGTCTTTGTTTAAAGGAACTTTGTTTACTTTTTCAACCAAAAAAAAAAAAACAAAAAAGCAAAAAAGAGAAAGTATCGAGTTGAGTCTTGAATAGGTGTCTACGTCTTTGCACAATTCCTGTTTCACAAAAAATGTGCAAAGAGGGGCAGCTGTAGATACCCAATTTGGTCAAGGCCCGAATCAATTAGGCCTGGTCCAAATGGGGTCAAACAAACCCAAAGTTTGGGTTTATATATATTTTTTATTTTATTTTATTTTATATTTTTTATTTATTTTTGTTTTTTGTGATTTATCAACTTATTGATTTGTTTTTCTTCTAGATTTTTTTCTTTTTCTTTTCTTTTTCTTTTTCAGATTAATTTTTGGTTAGGAGATAATAATTAAAATGAGAATGGATTTTATCGTGAATAAGGCCAGTAGGGAATCATGGTTGGATTAAACCATCTATTGGATAAATTCAATGATTAGAAACCTAATAAGAAAGTATACGAAAGAGAAGAAAACAGAAACAAAAAAGGGTTTTGGTGAGTTAGAAGCAATTTTAGGAATTTAGGGAAATTTTTCAGAATCTTTGGCAATTTTTTTTCTGGAAAATTTTTGGAAAATCCAGATTCCGATGAATTTTCTGGCAAGATTCAAGTTTTTTAATGACTTTTTCAGTGAAAAACCCAATTTTCGATGATAAAACCCAAAAACCAGTAGGAATTTATCCGAGTTCGTCGCGGGTAGAGAGAGAAGGAGAGAAAACTGAGAGGAAGAGAGAGGAAGGGGAGAAGCATCTGGCAAAAAATTGAAAGTCTTTGCCTTTTATACTATCGCAAAACGACGTCGTTTTGGGCGTTAATAAACCCAAGATCTATGCGTTTTGCCAAGATCCGACCCGACCCGAGCACTAACCTGCTTTTGACCCGTGTCTGACCCGGTGCCAATCGATCCCTGGAGTCAAGCCGAGCTGCGCACTCCCGAATCGCGTTTTTTATCCATTTTTCTTCCTAGAGCCAAGCCGAATCCTAGCCGCTGAGCTAAGCCGCCTTAAGGTTTATTTATTTATTTATTATTATTATTATTGTTGTTGTTATTATTTCTAAATTAGAATTATTTGGTATTCCTTAATTTCTTTTTTTATTTTATTTTATTTTTTGTTTTTTCAATGATTTTCCTAAAATAAAATTCTCAAAAAAATATTTTTGAGGAAAAGTTAAAAGTATCAATTTTTCTTGAAAATAAAATTTTTTAAAAGATATTTTTTAGGGAAAGTTGAAAGTATCAATTTTCCTTGAAAATAAAAAAGTTAAAAAAAATATTTTTAGGGAAAAGTTGAAAGCATCAATTTTCCTTAAAATTTCTAAAATAAAATTTCTAAAAAAATGTATTTTGGGGAAAAGTTGGAAGTACCAATTTTTTTTTTTAAAAGAAAAAATTTTGTCAAGACAAATGTTTTAAGGAAAAGTTGAAAGTATCAATTTTCCTTATACAAAAGCAATGAATTTTTTTTGTAAATGAAAAGAAAAGGATTTATATCTAAAGTTGAATTTTTATTTTATTTTATTTTATTTTCTTTTCTTGCTTGAAATTTTTATGTTAAATAATCCGACGATGGAGTCTTTGAAAGTGAAACAGTAGTTTTCTTGCATATTCTTGAGGTGAAAGAATTTTTTTAATTTTTTGCCAAAAGTATTTGAGTTAATTAAGAATAATTTTCAATAGTTAATTACTTGGTAAATTTTTAAGGCTTATTGGATAACACGAAATTAAGTTGGTACCATATTTCGATGGGCGTTGTGGGGGTGTTATAACCTTTCTCACTCGTAACCGAACTCCTGAACCCTGTTCTGGTTAATAGATCCGAACCTATTCTTTTAGGGACTCTTAAGCTTAGGTGTTCTTTGAAGGGATAGATTTCTTAGGTGGCCAATCGCACCTAAATAAAAATGATTGGTGGTGACTCCTAAAGTCAATGTCTAGCGATAGATCCTTAAATCTAGATGTTATGACAATTAGTTTCTTTTTAATTGGAATATTTCCACATTCTTGAGTACTTAATCTTGATCATTGAAATGCATGTATATTTAGTGGAAGTTATGTAGTTATGGAGTTGCTTTGATCTTTGAAGTTATGTGCTTATTTTAGAATTTGCTTGAGCATCCCTTAAGGGCAAATAATAGACCATACTTACCTAGGGAGATGATTTAGGCGATTTTTGGATCGTTTGAGCCTTTCAAGCTAACCTTGATATATGTTTATCCCTAGTTACCTCTTTTGAGCCTAATATATATATATATATATATATTCTCTTTCTTTGTTTTTACCTCCATAAATTAGCCACACCCTTTGATTTATTATTTTTATCGTTCTACCTTACCTTATATGCATATGGATTAATCAAAGTATTATGAGAGCTATGTTCATTGGGAAGTAAGGGTGAAGCTGAATGGTTGTAAATTTTGTTTCAAAGTAAAAGAAAGAAAAGTAAAAGCTAAAAATAGCTTTTCAAAAAAAAAAAAAAAGAAAAAAAAGAATTGAAAAAGAGAAAGAAAAGTGAAATTGGCAAAAGTACTTCATGAAAATCAATGTAGTTGCTATTTGAAAAAAAGAAAAAAAAAGAAAAATAGCAAAACAAGTATGCATGCAAAATAAAAAAATAAAGTTGCCATTTGAAAAAAAATAAAGAATTTAAGTTTGTGGGTGTTACATTTTCTTGGAAGCTCTTTATTAAAGTAAGATCTTAGTAATGCTTGTTTAGGGTTTATGAGCCTAAATTTTCCTTTATCATACCTTAACCTTAACTTGACATTTCAAGCTTAATAGACACTTATTGATCTTTGGTTAAGTTAGTGGCTAAATTAGTTGAAAGGGTATGTGAAAAGTGAACTCGTGAAATTTTTTCATGCTTTAAAGGGATTTGTTGATTTCATGTTTGCTTAGTTTTGATTGAATATCTTATGTTGATTTGAGATGGAGTATTCACACACACATACACAGAGAAATTTGTGATTGGAATGCAAGTTTATTCTTGAATGATTTTTGTGTAGGATCTATGTTCAATTTATGTTCTTGGTGGTTAAAGATTTGCTATTTGCTATTTGGTTTATGGTTTTTGGTGTTTAAAGTTTGCAATTTGATATTTACTCTTGTTTAATTGATTCAGCTACTTTGTGTTGGAGTTTAATTGATTCAATTGTTAATTGATTTATGTTTTAAAGTATTCAGTTAATTGGTTTAGTGCTTTATTGAATTCAATTCTTGCTTAATTTGTTTAAGGTTGCACACTTTAGGGTTTAAATCTTGTTTCTTGCATAATCTTTTATATGTTCTTGAATTGATTTATAGTTATTTGTTTTGATTAGTTTCTATTTTAAGGTTTCGCATGTTTAAGGTTTTATTCAATTGATAGCTAGGGTTTAATAAAAATTGGTTTAGGTTTTTATATTAGGGTTTGAGAAATTGTATGAGATTAGGGTTTTGAGTTTTAGGGTTTCATATATTGCTTCAAATTTTGTTTTGATTTATTTTAATTATCTAGCATATTATATAGTTAATTTAAAATATTTATATGCTTTATAGTTTATTTAGGGTTTCGATATGCTTAGATTGCATGGTTTGCATATTAGTTTAGTTAATTGCATAATTTTTGGATTTTTTAAGTATAAGATAGGGTGAGACAATTTTGGTACTTGTTATTCTCACATATATACAATCTCCATGGAAATGATACTCTACTTGCTCTATATTACTTGTGATGACTTTGTGTGCTTATAGATCATCAATCACTACTACCTCAGTCACAACTCTACTAAAAAATCTAAACAAATTGACTTAAAGCCCTAATCGAACAAAGATTTGGAGGCTAGAGTGCAGATCATGGAAAAGGAACTGAAAGGAAAAGCTATTACTTTTGAGGATGAGCTAAAGTTCCTAGAGACCTCGCCCTTTACCGAGGGGATTGATAAAACTATGCCCCCAAAAGGATTCAAAATGCTGACCTTAGAAACATACGACGGTACCTTTGACCTCTTTGATCTTTTTGATCATTTGAAACTTTATAAAACTAACATGATGATGCAGGGTGCAAATGAGGCCCTGATGTGTAAAGGATTGGCTATAACCCTTAAAGGGGTCGATTCTGGTATTGCAGCCTTAAACCAAGGTTGATAACCACATGCGTGCGAGCTCAACAACTATTTCCTCTCCCACTTTGTTAGCAGTAAATGAACATAGAAAACTACATTAAGATGTCAATTCATTAAGGTAGAACAAGTCTTTAGAAGACTATGTCACGTATTTTAATGCATAAGCTTTACAAGTGAAAGATTAGGGTAAACAATTACTATAGCCAACCTGACCAGTGGACTCAGTGATAGAGAGTACCACCTAAAGCTAACCTTGTCTTTAGAGCCACCAAAGACTCTAGCCAACATCATACTTGCCGTCGAAAATATATAAATGCTAAAGCTACTATGAAAAACAAGCAAGGTGAGAGAGGCTTATCTTTTTTCCTTGGTTGAAAAAAAAAGCAAAGAATTCTACGATCCTTCTTCAAGAAGGAAATGAAATAGGGTCAAGAGCCTAGGTAGAGAAAGAATCTATATTATACTGAATACCTCAGAAAAGAGGATTCTAACATAAATGGAAATAGATCTAAAACTCAAATGGTTGGTGTCATTGAGGTAGAACACAAGGAGAGACCTATCTAAAATATGCACCCTCCACCAAGACATCACTACAATAAAGAGGATTATGTCAACCTGAAGAATGAAATAGAGAGCCTGATCAAAAGAGGTTGGCTAGGAAAGTTATAGACCATCAGAGATAGGGTTAAAGCATGATAGACTATGAAAAAGGAACATAAAAAACAGCTAATGAAAAACTAGAGGGAAAAACTAGACGTAAATCAAGATGATGGAAACCAAAAGAATAAGTAAGAAAAAAGAACTTGATTAGTAGATAACAGGCCCATTATAGGCATAATTAACGTGATTACTTAAGAAAGTTCCATGTCAGCTAAGAGAAAGTTTGATCAGGGAATGATCATGGCTATAAGGTCTTTGACCAAAAAAGAGAAAAATTGGAAAGATGAACTGATCTATTTCATGTCAGAAAACTTAGAAGGAATATAATTCCCATATGATGATGCCATTGTAGTCACTGCTGTTATATATAATTATATGGTAAGAAAGATTCTATTTAACAGTGGGAGCTCTACTAATATCTTGTACCACACCATGATGCTAAAAATGGGAATTAAAAAAGAGATGCTGAAGCCATTCACTACCATGCTGATTGATTTTGGGAATAAATGGGTGCCAGTGAAGGGGACAATTAGGCTGCCAATCACATTAGGCATTGAGCCATGGAGCATTGCATCGATTATTGAGTTTATGGTGGTAGACATGCCCTTAGCCTTCAACATGATTCTAGATTGACCTAGCCAGTCTGTTATACAATTGATTGGCTTAGCTTTTAATTTAACGATTAAGTCTTCGATATTGAATGGGATTGAAAAAGTCAAATGAGACCAATCCGTTACGTGACAATGTTGTGTCACAACGATGAAAGGTAGGATTGGGAAGTAAGCTAATAGTTTAGCCAAGGAAGAAGAACCAAAAAAAAAAAAAGGGACCAACGTAAAGATCAAGGAAGTGAAAAAAGCAAAGCAAAGCGACCTCAATAAAAAACAGCAAGAAATGAATGAAAGAGAAGTGTGCTTTTAAGCCACTCTAAGCTCTCAAACTCCATATTTGTACAAGTTACTTTTACAATTTTTGAACAAATTTATAGAGTCGAGCTCTGAAGCCAGCATACATATTTATCAATAGGACCAAGCTATTAAATCAGCCAAAAGAAAATTCAAAATACAAGTCTACATTTTGATTCAATTATACTTTTCTATTGCATGCCATTCTACTAACAACAAAAAACTAACTATCACGTTAGGATATATTATTTTTATAGGAAATAGTCTCGATATGGCTGAATAGAAAGAAATAATTGACCAAAAACCTAAGGTTAATGATAAAAGACTAGAATTAATAGAAGAACTTATCTCCATATCGTTTTAGGAAAACAATCTTAGAAAATGTATGCAAATTAGGGTCAAGTTAGAACATAAGGAACAACTAATTTGATTATTGAGACATAACACTAACCTATTTACACAAACCCCATCAAACATGCCAGGGATCAATCCTGAGGTGATGGTCCATATGTTACATACCAACCTAAACATGAAGCTAGTTCGGCAAAAGAAAATGACCTTTGCCTTTAAGAGGCAAAAAGCAATTGAGGAAGAGGTTGATAAACTATTGCGAGTGGGCTTCATCAAAGAAGTGTATTACTATTGTGACATCTCAAGACTCAAGGGAAGATTGACCCAAAAATCAAATGAATGGAAAAATTTGGAAAAATAAAGGCTAAAAAAATATTTTTAATAAAAACAAAATCAAAATAGTCACCACCAATCTTTTTTAGGGTGTAATTGGACACCCTTTTTAATAAAACATTTTAAAACTAGTTTAAAAGTTTTAGAAAAAGGTAGTTTACGAAAGCAAAGTTGAGTTTGGGAGTCGATTAAGCATGAAAAAAGATTAGCACTCCTACAACACCTGTCGAAAATGATACCAATTGACTACATGTTATCTTTTAATTTTGGTAAAAATGGTCCTATTTTATTTAATGTTTGACATGAATTCCTTATGTTTTTTTCTTTTTTTTTTTTTTGCACAACAAATCAAATTTAAAATAAAACCCCTTTTTAATTTTTAATTTTTGGATCAAGATAAAAACACTGTAAATATCAAAACACTTTTTCTACTATCCTATAATTAGATAAAACTTAAAAAATATTCCTAATTGAAAGGTTTTCAAATTGCTCCACAAAATCGAGATAACAACTCTCGTAAGTAATAATCACCAAGAGTCTCTTTATAATTAAGCAAGATCTTGATAATTATATTTACTCGATATGTTATCTTATTTGAAAACACTTTACTTTGAAAAACAATTTTTGAAAATAAATGTATGAGATGCATGAACATAATAACATGTGATGAATGCTTGACAAAATAATATGAATAAGTATGAATGCATGATTATATAAAAATCCATGTAAAGAGAAGATAAAATGAAATGTGAATGCATGAATGATTTAGGGTTTGAAAGCTGGTTTGGGTCTAGGTTAAGGTTAGGGATTTAAGGTTTAGGGTTTAAGGTTATGTTTTAGGGTTAAGGTTTACGGTTAGGTTTTAGGGTTTAAGTTTAGGGTTAAGGCTTAGGTTAAAGGTTTGGATTTAGGGTTTAGGGTTTGGATTTAGGGCTTGGGATTTAGGGTTTGGACTTAAAGGTTGGACTTAAGGTTTAATAGGAGATTTAGGACTTCAAGTTTAAAGTTTCAACCTTTTTTTATTTTTTTTTGAAGTTTTATGGAAATAGACATGAAATGAATGTAAATTAAAAAAATGCCATTAATGAATGCATGTGCCAAATGCATGAACTAGAAACATAATTAGAAACTAAGATATTTTCTATCTTAATATCATAAACATGTAATACATGAAAATTCAAGACTAAAGTGGATTAAACATGAAAAACTTTGAATTTTGGTTTGAATGTCCCATAATTGGTCATCATTAAACACAACCAAACAACTTTAAAAATTCACCAAAAACAACCTTCAAACAATATTTTTTCAGTGAAACTTTTGTTCAAACACACGAAAAACTTGCTAAAATCACAAAAACATAGTACAAAGCATGAATCAAAGGTTAAGCCAAACAAAATTTCTCTCATGGCCAAACCTTCTTAATCTGTTTCCCAAGCATTTTCTTTATCCCATTTCATCCAAATAGGCATGATTCAATTGAAAATCATTGTAACCATTTCATCAAACATAAAATGAACTAACATAACTTGAAAACCTCATGAACAAATATATCAACAAAACAACAACAAAGTTTTCATTAGAAATATAATCTAACCACATATAAACTTGAAACTTAATTAGAACATCTTCTATCAATCATGAACCAAACAAGAGATGATCATCAATCCAAGCACATGATTTTGCCAAAGAGAAGAACACAAGGGTTGAAGCTCCAATAAAGTTTCTTTAAGCATGTTTTGATTCTATTCAATCCAAACAAACATCATTTACTCATACATCCATCATACAAAGCATTTGGATCACCAAGAAACATTTATCAAACATGAAGTAAACTAAAAAAACTAAAGAAAATATGTGAAACTCAAACATAAATCAAATAGTAACATATTTCATTCACCAAACAAAATCTATACAAGATTCAAGGTAACTAATCCTTTAAACATCACAAGCAAGGTTAAAAACCAAATAAAACATCAAAGGAACTAAGAAGAGTTTTGGCCAACAAGGAGGACACCATGGCTGAACCTCCAACTTGGTTTTCTCAATGGTGGATTTTGTTCTTTGTTGCTTAGATTTCAACTTCAAACCAACTATAAATTAGTTGGATGAAAATTGATTCAAGCTTTGTGCAAGAAAAGTAGGCTAAAACCTTTTAGAAAATTAAACAAGAGATGCATGAAATATGATGAATAATGCAATGAAAAATGAATGGATATGCTAGAAAATGCAAGGATGATTATGGAGATGAATACCTTCAAACCAAGCACCAAAATTTTTTCTCTCTCTTTTTTTTCCTCACATTTTTTCTTTTTTTTTTCCTCTATTTTTCACATTCTTCTCTTCTTTGGTTTCATGAAGAAAAAAACCTCTTCTTGAAGGAAAAAGAAGCTAAAAAAATATCTTGTAAGATTGAATATAGGCTTTATATCAAATCTAATCCAAGGGCCAAAATTTTTTCCTTGTTTTTAATTCAATGAGCTATCTTTAGCCATTGAATCAAGATTCAATATGAAATCTAATAGTCCACATTATTCACTGCAAAGGTTGGATTTTTACAGGCCCTAAACCTAATAAAAGAATATTTTACCCTTAATACAAAGTTTTTAGTATTTAGGTCATTTTCTTTGAAATCAATATTCCTATGCTCATTTTTAGGATTTTAAAGCATCAAATATCATAACATATTATTAAATTAAGATTTAAAAATTTTCGTAAAATTCGACCTCAGGAATGTCAAATTACCAAAATACCTTTCTTTTACACCTCTTGAGGTAATGCTATGATTCTGAATGCATAAAAAATCATAAAATATTATAAAATTATTATCTAAAAATTTTCATAAAAATTGACCTCGAGAAGGTCAAATTATAAAATTATCCTTAAGGGCAAATTATGATATGAAAAGTTTTAATAAAAATTGACCTTGAAAAAGTCCAATTATGAAATTACCCATGTGGGGTATTTTTGTAATTTTGCATATTTTAAGGTACAATCAAAGTTTTTAAAATTTTTAAAATCACCAAATATTGATGATGAAAATACCTCTATTGGATATTTTGATAATTTTACACTTTTTAAGGTTCAATCCGGGTTTTCAATGCATCAAAAATAATTAAAAAATTCAATTATGATCTGAAAACTTTAACAAAAGGTCGACTTTAGGATAGCCAAATTATGAAAATACCTTTAAGGGTATTTTGATAATTTTACACTTTTCAAAGTACAAAACTTTTTTTAGTGCTTCAAAAATCCCAAATTTCAATTTAATCCACATTGATTCCATTTTGGTTGTAAATTTTAAGGATTGACCTAGGTTTTATCCATTTTAACCAAGTTTTGTGTAATTTTGACTTTATTTGACTAATTTTGACTTTAGAGCATTTGGGTCAAATTGGTTTGAATTTCAATTTTAAAACCTTGTCAAAATTAAAAAAAATGTAAGATTTGAATTGGGCTAAATTTTAAGCATTTCACAAATGGTTGAAATATTTTTGAAACAAAATTATGTGTTTGTAGCTACCGTTTACTGCGTATTTCTAAGAATCATGAATAATACAAAGACCAAATGCACCATTTTTGTTCGGCACTAAGGAATGAGAAGGCTCTATTTGTATTTTATTTGTTCTCATGTTGGAGGAATTTTTTTAAAATTGTCTAAAAATGGTTCCTATAAAATCGGCATCAAACTTTAAAAAATTTATCTAGAAAGGGCTCCTATAAAATAAGTATCAAACTTTAAAAAAATTGTTTGGAAAGGCTCTTATAAATAGGTATCAAACTTTAAAAATCTATCTAGAAAACACTCATATAAAATAGGCTTCAAACTTTAAAAATTTTATTTGGAAAGGGCTCCTATAAAATAAGCATAAAAAACTATCTGGAAAGGGCTCATATAAAATAGGCACCAAACTTTAAAAAAATCTATTTGGAAATGGCTCCTATAAAATAGGCATAAACTTTAAAAAAAAATTTGCCTAAAAAAGGCTCTTATAAAATAGGCCTTAAACTTTAAAATATTTATTTGAAAAGGGTTCCTATAAAATAGGCCTTAAACTTTTAAAAAAATCTGTTTAGAAAGGCTCCTAGAAAATAGGTATTAAAATTTAAAAAATCTATCTAGAAAGGACTCTTATAAAATAGGCATCAAACTTTAAAAATCTATTTAGAAAAAGCTTCTATAAAATAAGCATTAAGCTTTAAAAAATCTGTTTGGAAATGGTTTATATAAAATAAGCATTAAACTTTAAAAATGTTCGAGAAAAAACTTATATAAAATAAGCATCAAACTTTAAATAATCTATCTAAAAAAAACTCCTATAAAATAGGCATCAGATTTTAAAAAAATCTATCTAGAAAGAGTTGATCTATCTTAGAAAAATTTGAAAAGTCTTTTTTTGGAAGGTTGGTTTGGATAGAAAGCTCTTAAATGGATTTTGATCTTTTTTAAAGGATTCTTTTTAATCTTTGGTTTTAGTTTTTCTGTTTGACAAAAATCATTCTTTTTAAAAACATTTGTTGTTTTTTCAAGATCAAATTCATTCTTCATGCAATGTATGAGATGAATGCGTAGAAAGCAGTATGATTCCATAATTTTTGTTCATATCAAACGCTTGTATGTAAGGAAACAAGATTTTCATGATCACAAATATTCCTTAAATTTGTAGCTCTAGCTAAGTCATCAAATCAGACTCATTTGATTCAAGCATCTTTCTCTATTTCTTCAAATCTTTTTGTCTTGATTTTTTGTGGTTTTGTTATAAAATTTTGCCAAAAACATTTTCCTTTCTTTTCCCTTATCCTCATCATTCATCTTTTCTTATTTTTCTCCTTCATTAGTCATCATTTTTATTCCTTCATCATCATTATCCATTTTTTAGTTGTAATTCATTTTCCCCATTCAAATTGATGTCTCTCATTTGGTATTATTTTTAGTTTTTTCTTTCCTCTATCTCTCTCTCTCTCTTTCTCTTTTTTATTTTAAAGTCCATGTATCTTGGTTATCCGAAAGCTTTCTTTATGCATGTTTCAAGTTTGATTATGTGATTGTCATTCAATATCAATAATATCATGTTAAATGTAATGCTTTTTCAATTGATAATGAACAAAAAGGTTTGAATGAAAAGGAAAAATAGGTATTCATTGCAATTTTAGATGCTTGATTCACAAACTATATGGCAGAAAGGGAATGAAAGTATGATTAAGCATAAGAGAAAAGTAAACAAATGAAGTGGTGACAATAAGCTATTTACATAATTACCAAATACTAAACATTAGGATGAATTTAGATAGTTCACTCTAGATTTTCTTCAAAGAATCCTATCTTACCAATGGCTTTGAATAATGTTGGCTCATCAGATGATAGTTCTTCTCTAAATGTATCAATCTATGATCTGTCTTTTAATTTTTTTTCTTAAACCAATGGTGTTACATCTATTTTCTTTTCATTTCAAGCTTGGAATCCAATTTCTTCCTTTTTCTTCCTTATACCTAAGTCTCTCTTTTGAGTTTTCAACTTAGGTATTTCCCTTTATGATCCACATCACCTTTTTTGGGTTTTTAACCTGGATCCTTCTCTTTTTTATTTTTTTATATTTTTGTATTTTTTTCATTTTTTAAGCATAGTATATCTTGATAGCATCGAGTTTACAAGACATAGTAGTTCATCTCTATCCATTTCTATTAGAATCAAGGCTCCACAAAGAATGCTTTTTTTGACTACATAAGGCCTTTCCCAATTAGGTGTCCATTTTTCTCCATTGTCATATTGGTTTGGCAATATCCTTTTTAGGACTAATTCTTTTTCATGAAAGCATCTAGGCTTTATTTTCTTTTCATGTGCCCTTATCATTCTCTTTTGATACATCTGACCATGACTAAGTGCTGCAAACCTTTTTTTCTCAATCAAATTTAATTGTTTAAAATGGTTGTAGATCGATTCAGCTTCTTTTAATTGTACCTCCATCCAATCCCTTAAAGAAGGAATTTCAACTTCAATTGAAAAAACTGCATCTATTCCATATACTAGTGAAAAAAGAGCTACCTTTGTAGAGGTGCGAGTTGATGTTCTGTATGCAAGTAGAGTGAACAACCACTTTTTATGCCAATCTTTATAAGTCTCGATTATTTTCTTCACTATCTTCTTGATATTCTTTTTAGTGGCCTTTACTGCCCCATTCATCTTTAGGTGATAGGATGCCGAATTATGATGGCTGATTTTGAATTAAATGTATACTTCTTTTATTATTTTGTTATTCAAATTGCTGGCATTATCAATGATGATCTTTTCGAGCAATCTATAATGGCCAATTTTTTTTTTTTCACAAATTTGCACAATACTGATCGGGTTATATTGGCTTAGGATATTACTTCCACCCATTTTCTAAAATAGTCAATTGCAATAAAAATGAATCTATGACCACTTAAAGCTCTTAGGGTAATAGGTTCAATCACATCTATTACCCATATAGAGAATGGCCATGAGGTGCCAAGACATGCAACCGTGTAAGAGGGACATGGATTTTATATGCATAGACCTAACATTTATGGCATCTTCTTGCATAGTTGATATAATCACTTTCCAAAGTTAACTAGTAATAACCTGCTCTAATTACTTCTCTGGCCGTCATGTGACCATTGAAATGTGTTCCACATATCTTCTCATGTATTTCTTCAAGTTTTCTTTTTATTTTTTGCTTTTGTAGCACACACCCATCTCGACAAGACCTAATTTCAATTTTTTCTTATACAAAACTACCTCATCTAGTATGAATCCCATTACTAGTTTTTTTAAAATTCTTTTATCATTCTTTAATGGATGCTCAAGATACTTTTAATGGTTGAGATATTACTTAATGTCAAAATACCAGGGCTGACCATTAATTTCTTCTTTTACACTTGCATAGCATGTTGGGAACTTAAAAGTTTGTATTATGATAGGTTGAATCTCAGTATTTGCATTTAGTTTGAACATAGCTGATAATGTGGTTAGAGCATCAACTATTTGATTTTCTTCTTAGGGCACATGTTGAAACTAAATGTCTTCAAATTGCTTTATTAGCTGAGTAATAAAATTTTGGTAAAAAACCAACTTTAGATCCCTTGTTTCGCATTCACCTTTCAGTTAATAAATTACTAATGCTGAATCCTCAAAGACTTTTAAAATCTTGATTTTTATGTCTAAAGCCATTGGCAATCCCAAGATGCATGCTTCATATTCTGCTATATTGTTGGTACAATAAAAAGATAATCTTGTAGTGTTGAAAAAATATTCTTCTTTAGTATAGTTCCAATGCCATGCCTCAAAGCATTCGAAGTCCCATCAAAGAACATTTTCCATGTAATATCCTCATGTTTTTCCTTTTCTACTGAAAAGATAGCCATCAATTCTTCATTTCAAAATTCAAATTGCATTGCTCATAATCATTAGTAGCTCTATTAGCCAGAAAATTAGCTATAGCACTACCTTTAACAGTATTTTGAGCTACATACACAATATCATATTTAGAGAGTATTACTTTTCACCTTGCTATTCTTCTTGATAAAGATGGCTTTTCAAATATGTACTTGACAGGATATAATTTTGATATCAACTAGGTCGTATGATACAGCATGTATTGCCTGAGTCGGTGAGATGTCCATACCAAAGCAAAACACATCTTCTCAAGTTGGGAATACTTGACCTTATAATCAGTGAATTTCTTGCTTAGGTAATAGATAGCCTGTTCATTCTTGCTTGTTTCATCTCTTTGCTCCTATACACATCCCAATGGAAGCTTTATTCATAGTTAGGCATAATATGAAAGGCTTTCTTGCCACAGGGGGCACCAGCACCAATGGTTTCATTAGATACTCTTTAATCTCGTTGAAGGCATTTTGGCATTTATCATTATATTTTTCAGGATCCTACTTCTTTAACATTTTGAAAATAGAATCACATTTTGTTGTTAGTTGAGATATGAATTAGGCAGTGTTATTTAATTTCCCCAAGAAACTCTTGACTTTTTTTTTGTGTTCGTAGATGGGTTAACTTTGTGATTGCTTAAAGTTTGTCAAGATCTACCTCAATTCCTCTTTTGCTAACTATAAATCCTAATAACTTTATTGATTTCACCTCGAAAGTGCACTTGGCTAGATTCAATTTGACCTAATATTTGTGGAGTCTTTCAAAGAGCTTCTTAAGTTTTTTTACATGATTTTTTCCTTTTCGGGACTTCGTAATCATATCATCCACATAAACCTTTATCTCCTTATGTATCGTATCATATCTTGATAGGTGGCACCATCATTCTTTAGTCCAAATGGCATGACTTTATAATAGTTGTTCCCCACATTGTCATAAAATTGGTTTTCTCTATATCTTCTTTTGCCATCTTGATCTGATTATGCCTAAAAAATCTATCCATGAAGGAAAATACCAAATGCTTCATCGTATTGTGGACAAAAAAATCAATAAGAGGCAATGGAAAATTATCTTTAGGATTGGTATTATTTAGATCTCTATAATCCATACACATTCTCACTTTTATATTTTTTTCGAGATCGTAACTATATTATTAGCCCATTTTGGATATTTAGCTACAGCTAAAAAGCCAACATCAAACTTTTTCTTAATTTTTTCTTTAATCTTAAACAAAATTTTTGGCTTCATATGCCTTAACTTCTATTGTATTAGTTTACAATCAGGGATCAGTGGTAACTTATGCTCTACAATATCTGTGTCAAGTCTTGGCATGTCCTGGTATGACCATACAAACACATCTATGTATTCTTTGAGCAATTCCTCCAATCTTCATCATTCCTCTTATGGAAGGAAAGTATCAACCTTTATCTTTTTTTATTCTCATCATCTCCCAAGTTAATCAACTCTACAAGCTCCTAATGGGGTTTTATTACTTTTTCCTCCTATTCAACTAGTTTGATTAGATTGGGAGATAAGATGCAATTTTTTGAATTTTAATCATCAAGCTCATTAACTTGAAGAAAATTCTCAAAATTAAACTTGGAATAATTGTCATGATGATCCATGATGTTTAGTATTCAAAAACTTAAAAATTATTAAGATTGCAAGGATATAGATAGATATTTTAGCAAAGAACAAAAAAAATATTTGGCAAAAGTAAATGGATGTCAAAAAGAAATAGGAGGAAGTGACAAAGATTATCTCATAAAAATGCATTGTATTCAACATTTTATTGATGATGCTAAAAAATAAGCCCTTATAAACTATCTACGTACCCTTGGGTAGAGGCGATTGGACTCGATTCAAAGATAACAATAATAGACAGACAAGTTCTCTATCATTCAACTATTAAAAGGAAACATAAAAACCTTTTCCTCCATTCTCATTGCTTTATCCTCCTCATCTATCTTCAGACTCAGCTTTGAAATGGTAACCCCAACTTTTTCTGTTGGCATTCTTGCCTTTGACACTCTTGGATAAACATACCCTATTGAACGAAAAGTGTCATAGAGGTATGGAAACTCCATTATTCTTCTATTTGTCTTTTGGCCCATAAGGTAAGCCATCTCTTTTATTTCTTGTCTTGAATTTCTTTTTCTTTGTTAGTAGCAAGTGGCTTATATCCCAATCCAAACCTTTTTTTATTCTTCACAAATTCTGGTGTTTATTTCATTCCTTTAAGTGTTGGCCCTAGATTTTAACTAGGCTGCCATCATTTTCCCAACATTTGTTTAACCATCATGCCCTTAGTCCTTGATAAATGAGAGGTAGGTATGGTTGATCCTTTTCACACATATATGGTGTTAACAACTTCAAAGGCATGAAAAGAGCATTCACACACTTCTCATGTGGCTTTCACATAAAGGGTTATTAAAGTCTTATGACTAATAGATTTTATTTTCCATCAATATAGACTTATTTTCCATCAATTACAAAGTTGACTTTTTGATGTAGAGATGACAACACTACCCCAGTGGTATGGATCCATGGTCTTTCCAATAAATAGTTGTAGGATGGAGAGATATCCATGACTTGGAATTCCATATTAAATATGCAGGGTCTTATTTGTAAGGGATTATTTCTGCAATTACTTCATTTCTTGACCCATCAAAAGCTCTATTGTGTGACTATTTTTCATGTAGGAAGGATCGATTGATAGCTTGGAGAGTATGGTTATTGGCATTACATTAATGGAAAACCTATTATCAATCAATACTTTTACCATCATATGGCTCTTGCATTTCACTATAATATATAAAGCCTTCACACTTCCTTATCCCTCTGGCAAAATCTCATCATCATTAAAAGCAATATATTTTGAACTACTATACTTCCTACCAGATGGTCAACCTTTTCCATAAAAATATCATGTTCCACATAAGCTTGATTTAATACCTTCAACAGTGCATTCTTTTGGGCCTCAAAGTTTAACAGTAGAGATAATAATGAAATTTTGGTTGTATCTTGTTGAGCTAATCCATTACATTATATTCACTATGCCTAATGATTTTTAAAAATTCGCGAGCCTCTTTTTCTATTATTAACTTTTTGTACTATACTATAAGGTTTATTGCAATAAGGTTTCTTTCTTCATTTCTATTTCTCTCGACCTTTTTTCTTTTTTCTCTCATTGCTTGCTCTAGTTTCTTAGGGGTATAAACTTTATCGCTCAAGGTCATCCTTCCAATGTTGGATATATTAGTTGTATCCCTGATGTTATTACTGTTTGATCTTTGGATCTCCACCTCATAATTATACTTCTAAGGTACTATCTTGTCACTTTGTAAAGAAAAACATTAGGTTTACATATTGTGGCAATTGCTTGGGCATAGGGGTGGGCTCACTTGCCATTGGTTTTGATTTAGCATGGAAAATGGTTAAAGGTTATAAGATAAACAACCACTAGATCCTTTGTTTACTATCATGCTTACCTCATTTTTTTTTTCATTATAGAACTCAATAATTCCAACATCCATCAATCCTTGAACCATTTATTTGAACTCCTTACAATCCTAGATTATGTGACCTCTCACTATCCCATGATATTTGTAAATTTGATCAGATCCCAAATGATTATCATTAATTTTATAGCCTACTATTTGGATCATATCAACCTTGACCAAACAATCATATATCATTTCTAAAAGAGTCTTCACCACTCTTACCCATCTTTTGAACTTTTTCCATTTTTTATTACATTGGTCATGCCCTTAGCATGGTTATGCAATGGATTTCCTCCACTATTAGGCTTTGTCTGGGTATTGAAATTTAGTCAACGATCATTTACCAATGTTTGGACTCTATATTTCAAAGCAATATAGTCATCTAAAAAGTAGCCCATAGCACTAAAATGATATTCATATAGGGCATTGGGGTAGTAACATTTAAGATATGGTAATTTGAGAGGTTTAATAAGGATAAAGGCTATGAAGTGGCCCTTTAAAAGTGATGGGTACAGATTAGCATAGGACATGAAAATTAGGTCGATAAGGATTTTTTCTTGGGTGGTGTGAGAACTTTTCTATTTAGGGGTAAGGTTGCTTGGTAGGGAAAAAGGTCGTATAGTTGGGGTCAGAGTAAATTGGGGGGATCTGGGTTTGAAGCTGGTTTGATATACTAGTGGTTGAGGTGGTGGTAGTGTGTATAGGTATGGTGTCTAGGATATTCGGTTGGCAACTAGGTGGTGAGGTATGTATGTGGCATATAGATGATAAAAAATGAATAATGGGCTAGAAATAGTCACTTTATGGGTTTTTGATTTCCTCTTCCATCCTGCCAGAGTCTTTTTGGTGCTTAAGGCCTTTTAACCATCAATCTTGACTTTTTTATAGCATTCTCAATTGTTTCACTTGATATCACCGTATTAAAATTTTTTTTGGTTGCATTACCTACCAACTTGTCATAGTAAGGGGCTCTTAAGGTACTAACAAAGAGAATAATGGTTTTTTTTTTCTGTCAATGGTGTTTGGACCTGTGCAGCCATGTCTTTCCATCTGTGTGGATATTTTTTGAAAGTTTCAATTGCCTTTTTCTCTATGTTCTATAATGACAAACTATCTGACACCATATCCTCATCATGCTTATATTGTGCTATAAAAGCCCTAGCCAGATCCTTCCAAGAATGTATCTTGCTACGGTCTAGTTGAACATATCACATTATAGTAGATTTGGTAAGATTGTCCTAGAAATAGTGTATCAATAGCTTGTCATTATGAGTATGACTAGTCATATTCCTACAAAAACATTGTAATATATGCAGAAGGGCACTTTGTTCTATCATATTTTTTGAAATTTGAAACTGTAAATTTTGACGAAATCATCAGATTAGGCATTAGGCTTAACTCTAGAGCATCCACATTTCTATACATATCATGTCCTTTTATGGCTTTCAATCTTTCTTCCAACATATCATACTTATTCTTCATTTTAGAGCTTTCCATACGATTAGATACCCTTTTTAATTTTTCCTGATCTTTTGGATTATCAAGGTTTAGCATAGTGATGGGATCAAATGGAGTGGCTTCGGGATTGATATTCACTTGAACTGACGGTGTCTTAGCAAAAGTACTAGCATATTATTGATGAGTGGCTGATGGTGCCTGAGCAATATGCGGATAGGGATACGTGAACTCGGCATATATTGGTTCTTCCATTACGATTTCTTATGTTTCAACAATACCTTTTCCTTTAACCAAACCTACCAACATTTGTTTCAGCTCTGTTATCTATCTATCTATCTATATTTTGTTGCATTCCTGTAATTGTTTCTCTAATCTCTTCTTAGGCTTTTGCCATTCTGTTTACTCGATTGACAAATTCACTTTCCATGAATCTTGCATGGGTTCGAGTGTTATAGGTATGCAAAACCAAACGATCTTGTTTCTTTGGAAGCACTATCCTTAAACTTTTTATTGATTCCCAAAAGTTAGAAACGCATGATATGAATCTTATTATTAGCCTTAAAAAGATAGTTTAAAAATCCTTCTATATTTAGGTAAGACCTTTAATAGTATCTCTTTACTTTGAAGGTTTGATGAAAGTATGCTCACAATCACCACCCCTTATTTTTAGCTAGCATGAAAAACAATGAATTCAGACAAATGATGCATGTAATATATGTCTAGTTTTATTATTATTATTAAAAAGGAGCTCAATTTCCCTCATATATTTAGGCAAGGTTATTTAAAGACATTCCTTTTGCCTTAAAAAGTTTAAAGGAAGCAATATTTACAACCATCATTCTTTTCTCATCATCTCCTTTAAGCATTTTTTTCAAACATAAGCAAGGATATTCATTTCTTGATAATTTAAATTAATAGAAGTTCTCATTCATTTAAAAACTTTCAAGTTTTACATATCATAAACTGTCCTATGATTAAAGCCATAAAAATGCTAAATTTGCTTGTACTGTCCCTTTGTTTCCTCCAAAAAATCTAATAGAAGTTGATTATGATTACTAACAGGGATGACCTTTTGCTTCAAAGCTTTTATCTTTCAATCATTACCTCAGCCTATTTAACTGCTTTTCAAATCTTAGTGCTAAAGTAGTCAATATACATCTGTCTCCCATAACTCTTAGTCTTTTAATACTTACAAGCTTCTACCACTTTGTTGCACACCTATTTCCATTCAACCTCAATTTCTTACCATTCTTTGTGTAATTAAGCAATGAGATCCCTATTTTTTGCAACTACATTTCCATAGCCTTGATTTCTATTCCTAGTGCATCTTTTTCTTCGTAGGCATCCAGATGCCTCTTTTTCTCATATCAAAACTCTTATTTCAATTCTTCATTGTCTTCTTGAGTCTTGCTTAATTCTCTTTTATGTGCTATGAGAGCTTTGTGTAAATCTTTATTTTCTCACACTGTCACATTGATTTTGTCATCACTATCCTGAACTCTATGCCTTTAGAAACAAACTTCATCTTGAAGTTGCTCTATCTTATATTGATCTTTGCTTTCCTTTAACGTATCTTTTAACTAAGCCCTTAATCTTTGGTTTTCCAAATGTTGCTTTTTAAGGTTACTTTGAGCCAAATCTTTCTCCTTTGTCATTATTTCTAGCATATCCTTTTGCACATATTCTTTATATTTGAGTTGACTTACTTCCTCTTGTAATCTTTGGTTTTTTTTCTTCAACTTTTTCATTTCAGCTTCAAACTTTATCCTAGCATTCTTTAACTCTGACGGTGGTGGCTTAGCCCATGGGTCCACTAGCTGTACTATTTCTTGATCTACTAGTAGCATTAAATCATTGACTTGCTTGGCTCTTTAAACTAGGTATCTTGAGGTCACATCATTTATATTTCTTCCTAATTCTAACCTTATCGTATGCCCCTAAACTTTAGTGATAACGTGCATTTTAGCCATGCAGCCCTCTGTATTATAATCAAACTCTACCTGATCTAACTTCAAGTATTAGGATAAACTATTGGGTCCTACATTATCGTCTGACCATCAACGATGTATAATTGATGGCTCCCCAAAGACCAGGCAATGGAACCCAAGACTGATATCTACAACTGTACAGAATAAAAACTCGAGGCATCCACAGTGCTTTCCAAGTCACCCCATCTTTTTCTAAGCTTTGAAAAAAACCATCCACTATTCTTTTGATAGATTCCTAGGCCATTTTTTTGTATTGAACTTAGTTAACAGTGCTAAGGATCTCGTATAAATCACGAAACTTGATCATTACTCTAAAAATGGCTTTGAAGCCACACATACAACAGCTAAATACAACAAATTAATCCCCCTTTTACTTTCATTCGATAATAGTTTAAGGTTCTAATGGTCTCTGCCAAAATTGTCAGTGAAGTGTTAATCTTTTGCTCCAACTACATAAATAAATCTACCACAAAAGCCTCTACATATTCTAAAGCTTTCATAAAGATCACCAAATAGTAAACAACCAAAGCAAACATATCTGTTGTAATGGTTTTAGGGACCGTTAGACGAATTTGAAAACAAAAAAGAGTCATCACCAATCTTTTTTGGCTAAGTGTAATTTGCCACCTATTAAAACTTATCCTTTTAATAAAATTTTAAAATAAATTAAAATTTATTAAAAAGATAATTTTTGGATCTGTGAAAATAGTTTGGGTTTGGGAGGTGGTTAAGTGTAAGGAAGGATTAGCACCTTACAGTGCCCGTGAAAAACTATACAATTAATTATGTGTTATTTTTCAATTTTGACAAAAAAGGTCTTAATTTTGGTATTTAAAAGTAATTTTCTTAAATTTTTTGTTGTAGAAAAAAAACATATTTATTTATTTTTATCTTGGTTGAAAACAATAAATAAATAAAAACATTGTTTATTGAAAACTTTTCAAAAATATTTCAATACTTTGCCAATATTAAAAAGAACTTTCTCACCTAAAGATCTCTTAAGAATCATTACTCAAAATTCTGAAAAAAATCCATTATCGGCGGTTCATACTTATATTCAATATTTATATTTAATAATCATATTGAAAAATATAATATCTATAATTTAAAATCAAATAATATTTTTTAAAAATTTATTTCTTTTACTAAAGCGAGGAATCATTATAAAAAATTATTCTAAATGTTCCAATACATTTGTAGCATTTTAGATAAAGTTTCCTACCTAGAGATTCTTAAAAAATCACAATTAGGAATTTTTAAAAATCTCATTATCAGGGATTTCATTTATTATTATTATTTTTATATTATTTTTTTAATATGATGTATATTGAATAATTTATAATGCTAGTGTATTATAAAAAAGTTTATTTTTAGAAGTGAAAAATAAAAGAGAATTTTTTGTATTCAGAATCACTCTAAATGTTTCACTTCTTTGGTAATATTTTTTAGAAAAATTCTCTTACCTAAAGAATTCTCGAGAATCGCTACTCAGACTTCTTTAAATCTTGTTAGCAGAAACTCCCATTACTTTCAAGATTATGTAATGCCAATGATAAGGTGTAATATGCATACAAAAGTTTTTTTATTTAATAATTATATCTTTTTTTAAATTTTATTTTATTATATTTTTATGACATATTATATACATATTTAAAAACATATTACTTATCTTCTTTATATTATATTTCTTTATTATTCATTTTAATTTTATCTTAATCACCTAATTATTTCACAATCATTATTATTAAAATTTTTTTTTAAAAAGGAACAAAGCAAAGAAAATCTTTTTTATCAAATATTTTTCTAGATACCTTAATACTTTGTAATATTTTTAGAAGAATTTTTTCACCTAGAAATTTCTTAAGAATTTTTACTCGAACTTCCTTGGAGATTTCGTTTACTTTCTTACTTATTTGATTTTATTCTATTTTAGTTTTTAATTTGTTTTATTTTTTTTTTAATTAATGCCTATTGAGAAATAAGGATAGCTGATCATTATATTCAAGTATCATTGTATTAATTTCATTATTAAAAAGAGTGATTTTTTTTCCTTTTCATTATTTCCCTTTTTATATCATCATTTAATTGTAAATATAATTTTAGGAAAATAAATGAATGAAATTTTTTTTGTATTGAATGCTTTCCTAAATACTTCATTACTTTGGTAGTATTTTTTTTAAAAAAAATATTCTCACCTAAAGATTTTAAAGAATCGCTACTCGAAGTTCCTTAAAATCTTATCATAAAAAATTTTCATTATTATTATTATTATTATACTTTTTTTTTGCATAAATCTACAGTGTATGAAAAGTAAAGTGCATCAAAAATAAATCAAAGCATGAAAGATTAAATTGCATCAAATTAAAATAAGCATAGGAATCCAGTCAACCAAAAAAAATGCATGAAATTAAAATATTGTAATTTACTGAAGTAACACCAAAGAAATGTGCAATGGCATAAAAATGTTGGACTGTCGATAACCAATGCCTAACAAGTCCAAAAGGTAGTAGCCCCCCTCCCCCGAATAAAAGGCAAAGTTTTTGTTTTCTTTTTAGTAACTATTTCTTATTTAGTTTAAATGACCATGCGCATCAAAATGGAAAGCCTGTTCATTCCTTGCCCCCAGAACAAAATCACCCCCTTTCCCTAGTAAGATCTGAAGGCGTTGAGAGGTTTTTGCAAACCTCGAAAAACAAAGAAATCTTAACTAATTGCACCCGTAAACATGAGCAAAAGAAACTACGACCCAAGACTTTCTAAGAGCATACTCAGCAACCAGGAAATGTTGAAGTCCTTAAGTTTTTATGATCAAATGCAACATGTATTGTATGACAGTAAGGAGGTTATAGTTTCCCAAAACAAACACAAACTGCCTAAACTAGAGTAAAGCATTAATTTCATTTGCAAACATAATACATACTTAGCAGAAAGAAAAAAAGAGAAAAAAAAAAGCTTTCATCTTCTACTCGTCAACAGACCATTTGAAAAGTTCTAAATTTCTAAAGAGAAGTAAACTAAAAACTAGGTAAGGACCACGGCAAATCCCAACTCCAAACTTTTCCTTTAATTCTCTGCCACTAGAACGTGTTATTTTTCTTTTTCTTTTTTTTTTTTTAATTTTCTTTTTGAATGAAAAATTTTCACTTTTACATTTAAAGTAAGCTATATAGAAAGTATTTAGAAGATGACAACCTACTGAAAATTAAAGACACAAAATATATATATATATATATATATAAATATAAATAAAATGGGAGAATCCTCGTTAGAGAGCTGAAAACCGTGACTACCAACCAGAACAGGGCAGCACAATTTTGGCTTCATTTTCTCCTTCAATCCAGTATGTTTACTCTTAAATTTAAATCTTAAGCTAGCTAAGAAGTATTATAAAAGATGAGGTAAAACTTAAGAAGCTAAGAGAAAAAAAAAAGAACTAATGGGAGAGGCAAAGAAACAGTAGCCAAGGCTTCTGCTGCTCAATGAAGGTGGACAGCGCAGAAAATTGCATCCCAAAGTAAGGTCTGACTCTTTTCCCATACGCAAAAATAGGGAGCGGCCATGTAGAAACAAAGAACAGCCATGCAGAAACAAGGAACAGCCATGCAGAAACAAGGAACAGCCATGCATATGCAGATGCAGATGAAGAAAGAAAATAATATATATATATATATATGTGTGTAGTACATTCTAACCTTCAACACGGGACCTGCATGTCAAGGGAGGAATTCAGAAAACTGCATAGAATGGAGCTGTTTTCAGGCTTCGCCAAGGTAAGTTTCCCACCTTCCTTTTTTCTTTGCTTTTTGGTTCGAGACCTCAAACCTTCTTCTTCCCTTAGCTTTTAGCTCATTCGCTCTTTTTTTTTTTTTTCTTTTCCTTTGGTTTTTCCTCACTTTTCCATTCGACAAACTCCCATCTTTCTTTTAGCAACCTATCTTTTTCGTTTATGGCTGTTCTTCTCCTCTGTCGTAGATTTTTTCTTTTTTTAACTCTCTTTTTTTCTTCTTCTCCCCATAAAGACCTTCTACCGTTATTTTTGCGCCCATTTATAATGCCCAAAGCCCCTTTTTACTTGCCCTTCGAGTGTAAACACTGAATTTTATCCGAAACATTTTTTAGCATGAGTGACCCATCACATTTTCAACCCATAAAGAGCCCACAAGTTGGTCCGTTTAGACACCCAATTATAAGCCTAAATAAAGCCCATTTGAAGCCCATAAGAAAACCAACTTTAAGAACCCATAAAATGTATTGATAAGCCTACAATAAACAAAGGAAAATGAGACCTGTATAGTTACTGTTAAACTTTTTCACATGGGATTTATGTGGAGGCTACCTTTTCACGTGGATGCATGAGGAGTATGGAATAAATGAAGCAAGTCCTAAAGTTAACCCTAGTCAAATCTAGTCAAACTTGGTCAATAGAGTTAAAATTATACAAGACTTGGTTAAAATTAATGGAACTTGGGACAATTATCAAAATTCACAACGTAGTTGGAATCAATGTGGTTTAGAGTTAAAATTGGCGAAAAATTTTTACTGTACTTGGGGGTATTTTTGTAATTTAACCTTCTCGAGATCAAATTTTCATAAAAACTTTCAGATCATAGTTGAATATTTTTTTATTGATTTTTGATACATTGAAAACCTAAATCACAACTTGGGAGGTGTGATATTACCAAATACTTTTTAGGGGTATTTTCATAATTTGACCTTCTTGAGGTCAATTTTTTATGAAACTTTTCACATCATAATTTTACATTAGGGGTATTTTCATAATTTAATCTTCCTAAACTTGCATTTTCATGAAAATTTTCATATCTCAATTTTACAATACTTCATGATTTTTGGTATTTTAAAATCCAAAAAATGAGTATGGGAACATTGGTTTATAAGAAAATGACCTAATTACTAAAAACTTTGTACTAAAAGGTAAAATGATCTTTTTTTTTTGGTTTAGAGACTATAAAAATTTAACTTTTGTAGTGAATAATAAAGACCAGCGGATCTCATATTGAATCTTAATCCAGTAGCTAAAGATTGCTTCTTGAAAAAAATGGGAAGAACTTTAGCTCTTAGATAAGATTTGATCTAAACGCCTATATTAAATCTTTCAAAGATATTTTAGTGACTTTCTTCTTTACAAAGAGGAGAGGGGGGCTCTTGAAAGAAAAAAAAAAGAGGGGAGAGGATAAGGTTATAAAGGAAAAAAAAAAGGGAGTTTTAGTAGCCTAGAAATTCTTTTCTAAATAGAAAAAGAAGGCAAGGAACCACATAAACCAAAAGAAAAAGAGCAAAGAGGAAAGAATTGGGGGAAACCACCAACAAGAACAAAAAGAAAGATTAAGGAAGAGCCATAAGCAAAAAAAAAGTAGTATTTTGTTCACCTTGAATATTCCCATATACCACATTTTTTAGCATGAAATCACACTCAGGTTCTCTGGTATAAAGTTATATACCTCTCATGCAAGTTTAAAAAGGATTTAAGCTTTCATTTTTCTGTATGGTCTTGCCCTTTGTATGCCTATCATACCAATTGGAAGATAATGGAAGTGAGCTTCTTTCTTTTATTCTTGAAACCAAAATTTCCATAAAAACATCCCACTTTCTTTCAATGTTTCTATTACAAAAAATAGTATTAAATGGAAAAACTTGTTTTGTTTTATTCCTTTCATGCTCAGGTTGCACCTAGTAACATAAAGAAAAATAGTTTCTAAATTAAAAATATGGTTTTCTTCCTTTCATGTTCAGTTTGCACCTGTTAGTGTAAAAAAAAAGGTGGATTTCTTCCTTTTATGTTTGATTTACACCCAGTAACGAAAAAAAAAGTTAGTGGATTTAAAAGATGGTTTTTTCATTTCAGGTTCAGTTTGCACCTGTTAATGTCAAAAAGAAGGTGGCTTTCTTCATTTCATGTTCAGTTTGCACCTAGTAACGTAAAAAAAAAAAAAGTTTTTGAATTTAAAAGATGGTTTTCTTCTTTTCATTTTTAGTTTGCACTTGTTAATGTAAAAAAAAGGTGGCTTTCTTCCTTTAATGATTGGTTTGCACTTGTTAGAGTAAAAAAGAAGATGGCTTTCTTCCTTTTATGTTCGCTTTACACCTAGTAATGCCAAAAGAAAATGGTTTATGGATTTAAAAGATGGTTTTCTTCCTTTCATGGTCGACTTGCACCTTAGTGCCAAAAAGAAAATGACTTTTTTTATTTCATGTTTGGTTTACACCTATGTCAAAAAGAAGGTAGCTTTCTTCCTTTCATATTCAATTTGCATTTGTTAATGCTGAAAATGGTTTTTGGGTTTTAAAATCTTGGCATTTCTTCCTTCCATGAAAGATTGAAAAAAAAGGAAAAATCGTGTCAAAGATTAGTTTTCTGTGAAAAATGATGGTGTAAGATTGGAATGGCTTTAGGTTCGACTCTTTGCTTCATCTTGTATTACTTTATCTTATTTTTCATAATTTTCTTTTGTGCCCGGCTTGTCAGAACATCACCTCTACCATGCATGATGTTTCTGTCTTACGTGAATTTTCTATTAACAACTATAATAAAACTTTTGGTCATATTTGTTGGTTTTTTTTAAGTGTATGGTTTACCATAAGCTTATGGGTCTGGCTTGTGGGTATTGTTGGATTGAAACTTTTTTTTTTTTGGTATAATAATAATAAGTAATATAAATATATATTTTTTGTGCATATCCTGCTTTATTGTTTTGCATTATATGATTTTAAGAGTAAATGAAATTTTCAATGATGGGACTCTGAAAAATCTAAGTAATAATTCCTAAAAATTTTTTAGGTAAGAAAAGTCTTCTAAAAATTATCAAAGTATTAGAATATTTAGAAGTTTTCTTTCAATATGAAAGCCTTTCATTATTTTCTTTAATTTGAGAAGTCTTTTAGATAAAAATATGTTTTTTAAAATAAATTTATGGATAACAATATTATTACATGCTTTGTTTTATATCTGAATATGAGATTAAAAAAAATCTGAGTAGTGATTCTTTTAGAATCTCTAGGTAAAAAAATTTATCTAAAATGCCACCAATGTATTAGAGCATTTAAATTAATTATCGACAAAGATTTCTCGTTTGTTTCTAAATGGTATAGAAATGATTTTTTTTTCAAAAAAAATTATTTGATTTTAAATTATAGAATTATACTTTACGATTTTTTAATATAAATATTGAAATAAATATGAATCACTGATGATAGAATTTTTTAGAATTTCAAGTAACGATTCTCAAAGTTCTTTTAGGTGAGTTGGTTTCTCTTAATATTGCTAGAGTATTGGAATATTTTTAAAAATTTTTCAATATGTAAGGTTCTTATTTATTTTTCAAACTATTAATAAAAATACGTTTTTAAAGAAAATTAAAGAAATTAAATTTTAAATATCAAAATTAAGACCATTTTAGTCATAATTAAAGGATAACACAAAATTAATTGGTACCATTTTAAACGGGCGTAGTGGGAGTGCTAATCCTTTCCACACGTAATCGACTCCCGAATCCAAATTATTTTGCAAATCCAAAAATTATTTTTTTTGATAAAACTTTAATTAATTTTAAAATTTTTACTAAAAATGTAAGTTTTAATAAGTGGCCAATCACACCTAGCCAAACAAAAAAAGATTGGTGGCGACTCTTTTTTTATTTTCAAATTCGTCTAAAGGCCTCAAAGCTGTTATGATAGCTTAGTGACTCTACTAGGGACATCATTTTTTTAGAGAGTCAGGCCAAAATTAATAGTATGTTATCTTTAATTTTGTTTTAATAGTCTTAATTAGTATTTAACTTCAATTTTCTTAATTTTAATTTTTTCTAATAATAGTAATAATAATAATAATAATAATAATAATAACAATAACAACAACAACAACAATTATGATAATAAAAGGAAAATGAAAAATTGCATTTCATTTTACCCATGTCATTTATTTATTATTTGCTATTTTATTTTATGCTTTGTATGTATGTATGTATGTATGTATTATTATTATTATTATTATTATTATTATTATTATTATGGGGTGCTTAGAATAAAGATTATAATACTCCATTCCCTTATTAACACACGTCACATTCACATAATTGCTTGAGCTCTATATTTGAGCTCCAACCCTCTTTGGAGGGAGTAAAGTACTTATGCTCTCGTGAGGTGATAACCTTTGCAATGGCAAGCAAAATACTCCCACTCAAATTAAACCCATTTCATTTGTTACCTATAATAGGTGAGGATAAAGGTGCTTTACTAGTCCAGAGTGTATGCCACTGAAAAATAGTTTGGGAACCTTTTAGATGCAAATCAATTTGAACCAAGCATATAGTAAATCATAAGAGCTGACTCAAGGTAGAGCTATATCCACCCTTTTGTAGACCATTTCCAAGAATTAGGATAAAAGGGGAACATTTGCATTGTAATACTCTTTTCTTTAAGAAAATCATAAATGGAGGCATTGATATTTGTTTTGATTTTTCAAAAAAATATGATAAGATCTTTGTCTCATTTCCTTTTCTAAGAGAAAACTTTTCCTTTTGTTTCTTTCATTTTTCAAGCTTTTATTTATTTATTTTATTTACTAACTTCTTTTTTTTTTTACTTTTGTATTTCTTCTACAAAAATTACATTGGCGTGCTATAATAACATAGTGAGGTATTTGCTCCGAGACATCTTTTAGCAAAGTTCTTTTTATGGATCCCACAGTATTACAGATCTATTCTTCTTCTTTAATTGCCCCGTGTGAATCGTACAATGAGGTGCATAAATGGTCTAAGAAAACTCAACAAAAGGAAGAAGATTGTTTACCTGTTGGTTTTGTGTTAGAGTTACTAGAAAAAGTACATTTGAATCTTACATAGAATAATTTGGAAGATTTGGTTACCATATGGAATTAGATGGATGAAAATAGAAAGGAAAAGTTTCGTGAAAAGTATAGGGTATATTGCATCTCTTATCTTAGTAGTGATTGAAGAGCATTTTATTTGAGTAGCTATTTAGTTTTGAGACCCGTCATATAAATGTTTCACATTTAATGAGAAGCATTTGAAATCAACCATTGAGAAATATTTGATTTTGGTTGGATTGGAATTACAGTACCCTAATAAGATATATGCTAGAAAACCAAAGTTAGGATACCATAAACAGATAGCTAAATTGATGGGAATGAAAGTAGAGGCCATGATCTTTCCTAAAGACAAAGGTAAAGGTGCTGGCTTACCTTGGCATTTCTTTCATGATTTCATTTTGGGACACTTAGAAGATGATCAAGGCATGACAATGTTGGCAATTTACGGCATAATGATTTTTTTAAAAACTTTGGGGCATATTGAATTAGCAGTAATTCATCTGTTTGAACAAATTGAAAGTCAAGCGATTAATCCCATTCCAGCCATCCTAGTTGAGACAATCAGATCATTAAACTTTTGTCGTCAAAATGGAGGATGTTTGTAAGGAGTGCATAACTACTATTTTTTTGGATACAAAGCTATTTCAAATGCAAGAAAAGTATTTTTTTCCAGGCCTTATCTTTGAAATAAAACCTCGGTCAAAGAGTTTTGTCAAAGTTAGTGGCCAACAATGAAATCCAAAGAAGAGTGGGTGGTATTTTTTCAAAGGCTTACTAGTGATCAAATTAAATGGATGGCACCATAGATGCCTCATGTGCCAATGTTATATCAAGGTGGAGATGATCTATGGGTACTATTTTTGGGATTGTAGGGAGTGATAAGTTACACTCCACTATTGGTGTTAAGAAAATTCGCTACAAAGTAGTTTGTCCACACCACACATGGACTCACCCAAGTATAATTTGTTTATGGAGAAGTGAGCTCATCAAGAACAGTAAAGCAGTCAGTTTAGGTATGGAAGAAGACTCAAAGGCTAAGATTAGGATCTATTCTTAACAAAGTCACTTTCGATTACTTGATTTGGAAGGTAAAGTGTTCTAGGGATATTATGCTCCCTCCAAATGATTTCTCATTTCAACAAGTGAACCTATGGGCAAAAGAGCCATTGTCAGAAGTTGAGCTTGTTAGGCAAGAACTTGAAGCAAAAAAAGAGAAATTAAGGAAAGAGAATTTGAAACTCTAATAAAAGATGGGACAACTAAAATATAAAAGTGGAAGCTTAGGAAAGAAAACTCAAAAAGGCAATGCAAGATAGGGATATGGCCCAAAATGATCTAAAGGATTTGCATCAAGAAAACAAAAAAATGTGAACCCAACTAAAAGAGGGAAAAGGTGCTAGATTTGGTGTTAGGTAGCAAAGGGAAATGATTGAGCATCAAGAAGAGATGCAACGTTGAAATGACAAAGTGAAGGAAAACAAGGAAAAAGCCATTAGGATTTTTCGAGAATAGCAAGATTAGGAAAGTTTGTATTCAAAAATTTTAGTAAAACTGATAAAATGTCAAAATGAGAATGCTAAATTAAAGGCCTAAATCAAAGATGAAAAGAAAAAACACCATGAAATGCAAAAAGAGAAGGAATCACTTGCCAAGTAATTCAAGAGATGGAATAATAATTATAAAACCACAATGACCATATTTTCACGATTATCAAAGAATGGAAAAATAGAAAAAAAGATTATAGATACACTTGTGATCTTGAAGTGGATGCTCTCATGAAGTGGAACACAGAGAGCTTGGGAAGACAACAATACATAGAGTATCTGGTTAGTCAAATTTACAAGGTAATAAGGAAAGCAAGGGAGATAGTTGAGAGGGTAGAAGCTTTGATATAAGAGATTAACCTAACTGGAAGTTATAGGCAACATCTATTAAACTTTTTGGTTGAAGCTAGGAATCATTATGAGCAAATTAAATGTTTCTATGGTTACAATGCTAGAATGATAGACTCTCTATAATAAAAAATTATTCAGAATCAATGAAAAGTTCTAATATATGAGATATGTCTTAGAGTAAATACCTCTAAATGCATTCATGCATACATTATGCATATTTTTCTCTTTCAATATTTTACCTTATTAAAATAATGTTTTTAAAATAAAAATAAAATTTATTTTTAGCTTTTACATAAATAATATGGCATCATAATTTTCCAAATTAGGGTAAAAAAGGTTTAAGGGTTATGGAAAACGAGTAGGCAGCCAGGATAGAAAGAATAGAAAAAGCTTAAAAAGATTTACGAGAACAGATGGCTGAAATGCAAGAGGAGATATGAAGATAAATAATGGAGTTAAAGGAGTTAATAGGAGGCATGGCCAAGGGAAAAGTGTTGCTGAAGCTTTTACTGCAAGAGAGGAAAATTAACCCTAAAGAATTAGCAATGTCATAGAAGAGCTATTTTACTTACCTGGGTATATACCATCCCATGCTCGAGCTCCTCAAGTGATGTATCCAACACTTATAGGGGTTAACCTTACCCATTCATGAATATGAATTTACCCGTTAACTATCAACCAAATCAGGGGCAATTTGAGCAAAACCCAAGATGTAATTCGATTGATTAAATTTTTGTTCCCAATTTAGATGATCTTGAAAAGTAAGAGAAATTAAGGGGTATATCTTAGTCAGAAGAGAAAAAAAAATTCAACGCAAGTATGACTTGCCAAAAGAAAGACTAAAAACCATTAAATGAAGAGATATCTTTAGTAGTATTGATGCAAACAACCTTAGTTTGGTCTTAGTTCTAGTAATTTCACTGAAGTTTAAAACTCTCGATTTTGAAAAATATGATGAAACTAAGTGCCTATCGGCCCCTCTCACTATATTTTGTCGTAAAATGACAAGTCACGTTGACAATGATAAGCTTTTGATGCACTATTTCTAAGATAGTCTAACTAGGTCTACAGTTAGATGGTATCGCCAACTAGATAGGAGTCACTTACATTCTTAGAAGGATCTTGCTAGATATTTTCTTGATCAATACAAACATGTATTAGACATGGCTCTTGATAGGTTGTCATTGCAAAAGATGGAAAACAGAGCCAATAAAACTTTTAAGGAATATGCATATAGATGGAGGGATTTTGCCACTCAAGTATAGTTGCCTCTGACTGAAAATGAGACAATAGTGCTTTTTTTTCAATACTTTTAAGACACTATAATATGACAAACTTGTTGGCAATACAATAAAAAAGTTTACAGATATGGTAATTTTTAGTGAAACGATACAAAATGCCATCAAAAGTGGCAAGATCGAGATAAGTAATACCTTCAATTTCAAGAAAGCAATGCCACATAAGAAGAAAGATGGAAAGGCACATGCTATGGCTTATGGGAATCAATCACCCAAAAATTTTGTCCCATATCACCCTTATCCAACCTACCTTCTTTATTACCTCACCATGCATAACATTTTTGAAGGTCTATACCTATATCAATTGGTACCACCACCTAGATTCTCATGAAGCTTTCGCCTTTGCATACTTATTTACACCCCTGCACCTACAACTCAACTTGTTGTTTAGCCAAATAGTTTGACAAGCAATCCTAGAGGTCCAAGGGCCATTCAAGACAAAACTCCCTTTGGTCTCAATTCCATGTCTTACACTGATTTGTTCCTTTAATTAGTAGTAAACCATCTCATTGCACCTTACCTTATAGAGCCATTGAAGCCTCCATACCCAAGACGGTATGATCCAAATGCTCGATGTGATTATCATGATAGGGTTGCGAGCTATTCTATAAAAAATTACACAGATCTTAAATACAGAGTGTAGCACTTGATCAATAAAGGATAAGTAAATTTTGAAACCAGTGGAAAGCCAAATGTCAATGAAAATCCTTTACCAAACCATGCTAGGATAGTAATCAATGTAACCAGTGGAAAGCCAAATGTCAATGAAAATCCTTTACCAAACCATGCTGGGATAGTAATCAATGTAATAGATGATGGTACGATAAGGTGTATTAAGAGAAATGTTGATGAAGTTAAAACCTCGATGGGTCAAGTGTTTGAAAACTTGGTCAAAGTTGACATGCTTCATCTAATTCCCTTAGAACAAGCGATCTAACATGAAAATTATGATTAGACCTAAATATGTATTTATCATGTGAATATGGTAGGACACTCTACTCATAATTGTGGTGTGTTTCACTAAGTGTTACAAATAATAATGGATTTGTCCTTGGTAGAGTTTTATGAAGAAGACAATCAAAACACAATAAATGTAATAGAATGAGGGTCTTCAGGAAGTATGCCCTATAAGTTTATGCTTAAGCTAGTGATGATTTACTATAATGAAAAACCAAGTGGGGCAAAAAAGTAATCTTTAATGAATACAATAGGAGAAGGATCTTCGAGAAGAATGTTCCCTAAGTTTGTGCCTAAGCCAATAACCATCTTTTGCAACACAAATCCAAGCTTACTGAGAGAGCATCCCATTTCTTTTTCTATGAAACCTATAACAATTTAGGTCCCTAGCCCATTCTCTTATCAAAATGATAAAGCAGTGCCATGAAAGTATCATTATAATATTTGGCATAAGGATCAAATGACTGTTAGGTTGTAAGTGACTCAAATGCCACCAATACTGTAAATATAAGTAGAGTAGGTGGAATGGCAAGGAATGGGAGATGTTATACTTCAGAAATGTAGAAATGACTTAAAAAGGAAAAGCTAAGAAAAGAGAAGAGATATTAAGAGAAAGAGATAAGACTCATCCTATAGTAGCTTAAGATGCATGATATAAAGAACCGTCACTAAAAAAAAAGCTTGTGAGATTTTAAAGTTGATCAAACACAATGAATACAGCATAGTAGAGTAGTTGAACAAGATGCCTATTTGAATTTCTTTATTGTCACTATTGCTAAATTTTGAACCATAATGAAATACCCCACTGAAAGTGTTGAATCAAACACATGTGTCCTGTAACATCTCTGTCGAGAATGTTGACCATATTGTGGGGAGTATTATGGCTCTGAATTTTATAACTTTCAATGATGATGAGATTTCACCAAAAGGATGAGGTAGTACCATGGCTCTTTATATCAATACTATGTGCAAAGTCTATATCATAGCTAAAGTTCTTATTGACAATGGCTCTTCAATCAATGTTATGCCCATGATCACCTTAACAAAATTACCTATTAATGTATTACATATAAAGACCAGCCATATGGTAGTGAGGGCTTTCGATAGGTTTTGAAGAGAAGTGTTAGAAGATATTGAAATACTAATGCAAATAGGGCCATACACTTTCTTTATAAAGTTCCAAGTCATGAATGTTTTGCCATCTTTGTCATCACCTATTGTGATGACCATGGATTTATATGGCAGACACTATTCCATCATCTCTATATCAAAAAGTAAAGTTTATAGTTAAGGATCAACTAATTAGTTTTTCAAAAGAAGAAGACTTGTTAGTAACCAAGCCCATGACTACTCCATATGTGAAGGCTACAAAAAAGGCATTGAAGTGCTTTTTTAGATCTTTTGAATTTATTAGTGCAACTTATGCAAAGAAAGAATTGAAGGTGCTTACTCTGTGCTTATCAAGTGCAACCAAAATGGTCATTAAACAAACATTTGGTAAAATATGGCATGTTGGATATGGCCTCAGAAGGAACTTAAAAAGAATTAATGAGCCACCAAAAGTGTTTAAGAATAAGGAAAGGTTTGGACAGGGATTTAAAGTCACTACAACAAAAAAAAGAGAGCTATGGCTAAAAGAAGAGAGAAAAGATTGGCATGACTTAAAAGACATGAGCAAAAGTATGAGATACATTTTGTTCAGGTGGATATATCCATCTTGATCTATTAAAGGTTACACAAAGGGAACCTATGCTAAACATGGAAGAAACCTTTTCAAACTCTATATCTATATGGTGGGAGATGCAGCGACAACCATTTAGAAAAAGAAGCCTCTTGTTTATCCATGTCCTTTAGGTGAAAAGCTAAACAATTGGAAAGCAATAAAGTTACTAGTTATTCTTAAATCTTTCACAAAGTAATGTAGTGAGTTAATTTCCCCTAGTGCTTATGCCTAAGAGTATTTGGAAGATTTTTTTAAAGGCTTAGCTCTCATTTACCATTTTAATAAAATGACTAATGTTTTGTATTTTCATTTCCTTTATTATTTCATTCATTCAAAGTTACAATTTTCTTTTCTTTTTCTTTTCCTACTTATACACCTACATCTTTTCCATTTCTCTCATTTTTAGGTTTTCAAATCATGAATACAAGGATAATTATGAATATAATATAGGATTTGACTTTGAAAAACCTATTTATGTTGATGAACTTGATAATGAAAAGGATTCAAATAAGTACAATTTGCCTTGTGGTTTATTAAAACTAATGGAAAAATAAAGAAAACAAATTGAACCTATTGAGAAAGCTATAAACATAGTCAATTTAGGTGATGAGAAAAATAAGAAGAATGTTAAGATAGGCATATCTTCTTCACCTATAAAAAGAAGAAAGTTAGAAAAATTGCTTCATGAGTTCATTGATGTGTTTGTATGGTCATACCAAGATATGCCATGACTTAGTTTAGATATTGTAAAACACTGATTGCCATTATAGCTAGAATGTAAGCCAGTTAAGACTTATGAAGTTGGATATATTGTCAAAAATCAAAGGAAAAGTGAAAAAATAATTTGATGCAACCTTTTTGAAGGTAGCCATATACCCATAATGGGTGGCTAATATAGTCTTAGTTTCAAAAAGATGAAAAAGTTTGAATGTGCATGGACTATAGAGATTTGAATAGGGCCAGTTCGAAAGATAATTTTTCTTTGCCCCATATTGACACTCTTGTGGATAACATCGCTAAACCATATTCTCTTTCATGGATGGTTTTTCTAGATATAACCAAATTAAAATGGCCCCTTCTGATATGGAAAAAATCACATTTGTTACCATGTGGGGCATGTTAGGTTATAAGATTATGCCTTTTGGATTAAAGAATGCACAAGCTACTTATCAAAGAATAATGGTAACCCTTTTTCATGACATGATGTATAAAGAAATAGAGGTGTATATGGATGACATGATTGTAAAATCTCGTAGATGAGAAGTCCATGTTACCAATCTCAGTAAGTTGTTCAAAAGATTACGAAAGTATCAATTTAAGCTAAACCCAACTAAATGCATGTTTAGTGCTAAGTCAAAAAAATTATTAGGGTTTATAGTTAGTGAGAGAGGGATTGAAGTTAATTCAGATAAGATACTCACCATCCAGAACTTATTTTTCCCACGTATGCAAATGGAAGTAAGAGGTTTTCTAGGAAGGTTGAATTACATTTCTCATTTATTTCTTAACTTACTTCTTAATGTGACCCAATTTGTAAGTTGCTTTAGAAACATAATTCTGACAAATAGGATGAGGAATGTCAGCACGCCTTTGAAAATATTAAAGAGTACTTATCAAGTCAATAGATGTTGATACTGCCTATTATGAAAAAATAATTGATTTTGTATCTCATGGTGCATGATCATTCTATGGGATGTGTGTTGGGGTAACAAGATGAAACATGCAAGAAAAAGCAAGTTGTCTATTACTTAAGTAAGAAGTTCACTGAATATACATCCAAATATTTCTAATTGGAGAAAATGTGCTATGCATTGGTATAGACAGCTTACAGACTCATGCAATATATGCTATACCATACTACTTAGTTGATAGTAAGGTTGGATCCTCTCAAATATATCTTTGAAAAACCATCATTGTTGGAGGGATTAGCAAAATAGTAAGTCATCCTATCTGAATACGATATTGTATATGTTGTGCAAAAGGCAATAAAAGGAATTCCTTATAGAGCGTGCAACTAATGACTATTAGCCTATGAATTGGACTTTCCTAAGGAAAATTTAATGACCACATCCTAAATAGAGGAAGGGGAACCAATAGAAAAGCCATGGAAGATGTTCTTTGATGGAGCCTCAAATACTTTGAGGCATGGGATTACAGCAGTTTTGATATCCCTTGATGGAAATTATTATCCAAGCATTGCAAGGTTGGATTTTAATTGTGCAAACAATGTGGTAGAATATAAAGCATGGATAATGGGCTTACAAATGGCAATTGAGAAGAAGATTGGAGTGTTAGAAACATAATGTGACTCAGCCTTGGTAATCTATCAACTACATGGTAAATGGAAAATAAGAGATTCAAAGTTGGTATGATACCAAAAGTATGTAGTAGATTTGATCAAACAATTTAAGAAGGTCCAATTCTATCATGTACCTTAAAAAAATAATCAAATGGCTAATGCTCTAGCTACATTGGCTGCAATGTTTAAAATGTGTGATAAAATGGAAATCCAACCTATTCGATTGAATGTGCAAGGATCATCAGCATATTGTTCAATTGTTGAAGAGGAGATTGATGGCCTGCCTTGGTACTATGACATCATGTAATATGTCAAGCACTAACAATGCCTAGAACATACGTTAGAAAATGACAAATGAATTATCAAAAGATTGGCTATGGGGATTTTCCTCAATGGAGAAATTTTGTACAAGAAAAGTTAGATCAAATGTTATTGAGATGCATGAATATTGTTGAAGCCAAGAAGATGCTACAAAAAATGCATGAAAGAAGTTATAGAGCACATGTAAATGGCAACATGATGGCTAGACAAATTGTGAGGATAGGTTATTATTGGTTTACAATAGAGAGTGACGATATCAACTACACCAAAAAAGTGTCATAAATGCCATATTTATACAGATAAGATTCATGCTCCTCCAATCCCTTTATATGTTCTCGCACCTTTATGGCTATTCTCCACGTGGGGGATGGATGTAATTAGACCCATCACTCTAAAAGCTTCAAATAGACATTGATTCATCTTTATAGTGATTAACTACTTTACAAAATAGGTCAAAGCAGTTCTTATGCTAATATGACAAGGGCAATGGTGTGCAAGTTTATAAAAAAAGAGATAATATGTTGTTATGTCCTTCTAGAAGAGATCACATCTGATAATGCTCGTGATTTGAATAACAAGATGTTAGTAGAGATTTATGTTTAGTTTAAGGTGAAGTACCATAGCTTGGCTCCATATCACCCAAAGACGAATGGAGCAGTAGAAGCTACCAATAAAAATATCAAGAAAATAATAGAAAAAAACCACTAATACCTAAAATGACTAGCATGAAAAGTTTTCTTTCACACTGCATGGTTATAGGACATCAATATGCACATCTACTAGGGCCATTTTTTTTCACTCGTATATGAGATGGAAGCTGTGCTACCAATCAATGTGAAAATTCCTTCTTTAAGAGTCTTGATGAAAATAGATTTAGATGAAGCGGAATGGGTCCAAAATAGTTACGAACAATTGAACTTCATTGAAGAGAAGAGGCTTACAACTCTTTGCCATGGTCAGTTGTATAAAAGAAGAATGATACGAGCAAATGATAAAAAAGTTTGATTTAGGCATTTCCATAATGGAGAATTGGCTTTTAAAAAAAATTGAATCAATAGGATAATCGAGGAAAATGGACACCAAATTGAGATGGTCCATATGTAGTCAAAAAAGTATTTTTGGGTGAAACATTGATCTTGGCAAAGATGGATAAAGATGACTTGCCAAACTTAATAAACTCATATGCTGTGAAAAAATACTTTGACTAAGAATGAGACAAAAAAAAGAAAAAAAGATAAAAAAAAGAATAAAAAGTAAAAGAGGACTTATAATTGAAAATCCAAAAAAGAACAGTTTGAGTCAAAAAAAGGATTTAAGTTGAAAACCTAAAAAGGTGACTTAGATGCAAAGGAAGACTAATTCCCAAGTACAAAGGGACAATGTCCAATACAATAAACTCGAAAGGATCAAGTGTATCAATGGAATAAGTTTTTTAAGAGAAAAAATTTTGGAATATTGTTTATGATTGTCTGAATATTCACTATCTAACTATGATTACCTTATTTAAATTTTGTACTAGTGTTCAAGTTCTCATTAGACACATCTTTATATCTTTCTATAATAAATATTCATCTTTCTCTAATTTACCTCGCTTTTTGATAATCTTCATTTTCATAAATAAAGGAAATGCTAATTCATCACACCATTCATGAAATTTGGAATATGATAAATGATTGATAATATTCATACAATGTCTTATGTTATTTTGTGAAAGTCAATAATAGCAAGGTTAAAACAAAGATTGAGAAAAGGAGAAAAAATTTGGAAAAGTTCCCATTTTCAAACTCATTAAATCAAAGTAAAAACTTGCTAAAAGTGGTGTTGGATAATGGTATCGACAAAGGATTGTTGTAGTTCACAAGAAAACACTCCTAGAATACACAAACCAGGATTGAGATTGGTTTTTGTTTTTTTAAATGAAAAATTAGAAAGGATTGACATAGAAAACCTTGTTATCGCAATTTGGATGCATCATATTGGTTTCTAAAAATACTTGCATTGCATGTCTTGCATTCATTATATTCACGAATTACATATATTCTTAAAGAAGAAAAAATTTGAAGTTTAGGATTTTTCTGAAGGATAAATCATTTAGGCAAAAAAATCAAGGTATGGGATACGATTTTGAAACAAGCACAACTAGTGAGACCCTCAGGTCATAATATTATGAGGCACTTTCATACAAATTTTTTTAAAAGTTTTAAGGCCCTTGTTTAAGGGGAGCCATTTTCCAACTAGATTTTTTTTAAAATTTCAAAGCCTTTGTTTAGGGGGAGCCATTTTCAAAGCCTCTATTTAGGGGGAGCCATTTTCAAACAGGATTTTTTAAAGTTTCAAAACCTCTGTTTAAAAGGTGCTATTTTCAAATAAAATCCTTTAAAGTTTTAATGCCTTTTATTAAAGGAGTGTTTAAAGATCTTGATATTTGTAAGACCTCCAACCAGGATCTTGTATTTTATTTTCAAAAGTTGTTGAGCATTTGTTTACAAATAGTCAAAAAAAATTTTAGAAGCATCATTAGGATAAAATTGTCGTCTATGTCTTTGGATTTTTTTTATTTTCAAAAATATGTAAAGAGGGGCAGTTGTAGACACCAAATTTTATTCGAAACATTTTTCAACATGGGTGACCTAAGTCCATTTACAACCTAAAAAGAGCCCATAAGTTAGCCCATTTAGAGACCCAATTATAAGCCTAAATAAAAGCCCATTTGAAGCCTATATGAAGATCTACTTTAAGAACCCATGAAATGTATCGATATTCAGGCCTATAATAAACAAAGGAAAAAGAGGCCCGTATAGTTACTGTCAAACTCTTTCACGTGAAATTTATATGGAGGCTACCTTTTCACGTGGATGTATGAGGAGTAAGAAATAAATAAAGCAAGTAAGTCTCAAAGTCAACTATGATCAAATTTGGTCAAACTTGATCAATAAAGTTAAAATTGCATAAAACTTGGTCAAATGGATAAAACTGGGACAATTCTTAAAATTCACAACCTAGTTGGAATTAATATGGTTTAAAGTTAAAATTAGAGATTTTTAAAACACTAAAAGTTTTTATTGCACTTAGAGAAGTACAAAATTACCAAAATCCCTTTAGGGGTATTTTTGTTATTTGATCTTTTTAAGATCAAATTTTCATAAAAACTTTTAGTTCACAGCTGAATTTTTTTTATTGATTTTTGATACATTGAAAACCTAAATCACATCTTGAGAGGTGTGAAATTATCAAAATGCACTTGAAGGGTATTTTCATAATTTAACCTTCTCGAGGTCAATTTTTTGTGAAACTTTACATATCATAATTTTACAATATTTGATATTTTTTGGTACATTTGAAATCATAGCAGTACCCCAAAAGGTGTGAAATTACCAAAATACCTCTTAGGGGTATTTTTGTAATTTCACTTTCCTGAGCTTGAATTTTCACAAAAAATTTTATATCTCAATTTTATAATATTTCATAATTTTTGGTGGTTTGAAATCCAAAAAATGAACATGAAAACATTGATTTCTATGAAAATAGCCTAAATACTGAAAACTTTGTACTAAGAGTAAAATGGTCTTTTCATTTAGTTTAGAGGCTATAAAAATCTAACATTTATAGTGAATAATAGGGACCGATATATCTCATATTGAATCTTGATCTAATGGCTAAAGATTACTCCTTGAAAACAATGAAAGAACTTTGGCCCTTGGATGAGATTTGATCCAAAGGCCTATATTCAATCTTTCAAAGATATTTTAGTGGCTTTCTTCTTTACAAGGAGGAGAGAGGGATTTTGAAAGAGAAAAAGGAAGGGAGAAGAGAAGGCTAAAAATGAAAAAGGAGGGAGTTTTAGCAACCTAAAGATTTTTTTTAAATGGAAGAATAAGGGAAAAAACAATGAAAAACCAAAAGAAAAATAGCAAAAAGAAAGGAATTGGGGGAAACCACCAATAAAAATAGAATGGAAGATTAAGGAAGAGCCATAAGCAAAAAAAGGTAGTATTTTTGTTCACCTTGAATATTCCCATATACCATATTTTTTAGCATGAAATCATAATTAGGTTCTTTGGTATAAAGTTATATACCTCTCATGCAAGTTTAAAAATGATTTAAGTTATCATTTTTCTATATGGTCTTGCCTTTTGTATGCCCACGATACCAACTGAAAGATAATGGAAGTAACTCTTTTCTTTTCTTCTTGAAACCAAAATTTCCATAAAAACATCCCACTTTCTCTTAATGTTTTTGTTACAAAAAATAGTATTAAATAGAAAAACTTGTTTTGTTTTATTCCGTTCATGTTCGGGTCGCAACTAGTAATGTAAAAAAAAAAAAAATAGTTTTTGGATTTAAAAGATGGTTTTCTTCCTTTCAAGTTTGGTTTGCACCTATTAGTGTAAAAAAAAAAGTGGCTTTCTTTCTTTCATGATTTATTTGCACCTGTTAGAGTTTAAAAAGGATGGCTTTCTTCTTTTCATGTTCGTTTTACACCTAGTAATGCCAAAAGAAAATGCTTTCTAGATTTAAAAGATTATTTTCTTCCTTTTATGATCAATTTGCACCTGTTAGTGCCAATAACAAAATGGCTTTCTTCTTTTCATGTTCAATTTGCACCTATTGATTTGCACCTGTTAATGTTAAAAATTGTTTGTAGGCTTTAAAATCTTAGCATTTCTTACTTCCATGAAAGATTGAAAACCCTACCTATCTTAGGCACGTCCTTGCTAAAAAAAAAAGGACTTTCATCCGTTATAGCTCCAACAGTTTTTTTTTTTAAAAAAAGATGAAAGAAAAAAGAAAAATCATGTCAAAGATAAATTTTGTGTGAAAAATGATGGTGTAAAATTGGAAAGGCTTTTGGTTCAACTCTTTGCTTCATTTTGTATGACTTTATCTTATTTTTCATTGCTTTCTTTTATACCTGGCCTGTTAGAGTGTCACCTCTATCATGCATGATGTTTCTGCCTTACATGAATTTTCTGTTGATAGCTATAATAATGCTTTTGGTCATATTTTCTAGTCCTTTTCAAGTGTATTGTTTATCATAAGCTTATGGGTCTAGCTTGCGAGTAATGATGGATTGAAACATTTTTCTTTTTTTGTTATAATAATAGTAAGTAATATATATATATATATATATATATATATTGGAAGCATATTCTACTTTATTGTTTTACATTACATGATTTTAAGAGTAAATGAAAATTTTGATGATAGGACTTCGAAAAATCTGAGTAGTGATTCTCTAAAATTTTTTAGGTGAGAAAAGTCTTTTAAAATTTACCAAAGTATTGAAATATTTATAATTTTTTTTTCAATACGAAAGCCCTTTATTATTTTCTTTAATTTGAGAAGTCTTTTATATAAAAATATGTTTTTTTAAATAAATGAAAGGATAACAATATTATTACATGCTTTGTTTTATATTAAAGCAAATGAAAAATCTCTGATGATGATATTCAAAAGAAATTCAAGTAATGATCATTTTGAAATCTTTAGGTAAGAAAACTTATCTAAAATGCTGCCAATGAATTGGAGCATTTAGATAATTATCGATAAAGATTTCTTGTTTGTTTTTAAATGATATAGAAATGATTTTTTTCAAAAAATATTATTTGATTTTAAATTATAGATATTATACTTTATGGCTTTTTAATATAAATATTGGAAATAAATATGAATCATCAAGGACAGGATTTTTGAGAATTTTGAGTAGCAATTCTCAAAGTTTTCTTAGGTGAGATGATTTCTCTTTATATTGTTAAAGTATTGAAATATTTTTAGGAATTTTTTAATATGTAAGGTTCTTATTTATTTTTCAGGCTATTAATAAAATACATTTTTAAAGAAAATTAAAGAAATTAAATTTTAAATACCAAAATAAAGACCATTTTAGTCATAATTAAAAGATAACACAAAATTAATTAGTACCATTTTAAACGGGCATCGAGGAGGTGTTAATCCTTCCCCATGTGTAACCGACTCCCAAACCTAAACTATTTGTAGACCAAAAAATTATCTTTTTGATAAAGTTTTAATTAATTTTAAATTTTTTATTAAAAAGATAAGTTTTAATAGGTTGTCAATCACACCTAGCTAAAAAATAGATTGGTGGCGACTCCCTTTTTGTTTTCAAATTCATCTAGTGGTCTTTAAAACTACTATAATACTAAGTTCTTCTACTTTTTTTTTCTTCCACCCTACTATCCTACAAGCCACTAACTCACTTTTGTTTTTCTCCTCTATAAGTAGCTCACTAGCTTTTGTTTTCTTTGTCTTCCCCCAATCGCCTCTTTTTTCTTGGTTACATGTTCCCCTTTCGTCTTGTATGTATTCACATGACCAAAATTTTCTCAGTAAAATAGACCTTTGTTTAGGCTCTTTACGTAAAGACCGTATTTAGTTAAAAAAATGCATTAAGACTATAAAAAGGACCATATTTGACTGTGAATTGGGCCATATAATGGGTTGTCTTTGGGCTTTTTTACGAGTTGTAAATGGTTCATTTTAAATTATTAATTTTGATTTCTATTTTGGTGTTTCATAAAAATGAGCTTGGATCAACAATTGTTAGATTGTTCTAGACAAAATTAGGTATCTACAATATCTATGACATGGTCTTCATCCAAACTATGAAGCATGCTATCTTGTAGAAAAATCCATGATACCCTTTTGCTAGACCTTTTTTTCTTCTCAATTACCTGAACCTCGACCTCTATTATATTTGCCAACTTTTTCTTATACACGATCATTTTCTATGCCTTTCAATATACTTTTTTAGGCTTAGGTGCTCTAAACATAACAAAGTAGAGTATTATTCTATGGTAGATGTAAGGTCCTTTTTGTTGAATGTGAAATACTCATATGCTAGATTCCAGAACTTTATGGCGGCTTTCAACATCTGATCATTGGGTTTTAATGGTACCAATAGAGCAATATCTCCACATTTTGCTGTGAAGGCTAACTTCTTTCCTGGACTCCACTGATTCTAATATCCTCTAAATCCATCATGTCATTTCTTCTCAAATCCAAATAAACCAACTATGGTAACTCTAAGACATACCCATCTATCAAACAACCCATCTATATTTGTTACTTATTTTTTGACTGATCCTTGACTTCCCAGAATGTCTTACTTGTTGAAAATCCTACTTGAAACTCTTGAGATACAATGAGAACTTCTATGAACAAATTATCTAGAATGATACATGCAAGAAACAAACAAACAAAGAAAACACGAAAAACATAGAAAAATTAGTAAAAAAAATTTAAAGTTTGCAATGCAAAAATAAATTAACAAACAACTTCTTTTATTCCATTTTTAGTGATTTAGATTTTTTTTTGTCATTTCTAATAATTTCCTATATGTTTCATTCAGAGCAACAAAATGTTAAATTATCAAATTAACAAAAACATAAGAATGAGAAAGGTAAAAAGTGTTCCTTCATATGACTTATTTCAAGTAACTTCTATAAAAAAAGTGTGGCATGACTCTTCTTAAGGCTGGCTCCCTAAAGTTCACTATATGCTGAGTTAGGAATTGATGCATCTAAGATTTCTAAATTGCTCTTCACATCATTGACCATTATAGACTAGTGTGGCACCCTGATCCTCACCCATTACAAGCTACGAGTGGAAAGGGTTCAATCTGAGTAGGAGTGTTCCATTAGCCATTGTAAAGGTTTACACCTCACAAGGGTGTAGCTACTTTAGTTCTGCCTAAAAAGGGTTAGAGTCCAGGTATAGAGCTTATGCATGAAATGCAAATGTGAGTGTGTACAAAGGAAAAAACAAACCTTTCACACTTTCCTAAACTATTCCTATCCTAAATGCTCATAAATATTAAGAACAAAATAAAGAACAACAATATATAATAAATGACATGATTAAAATATGCATGAAATGACATAATTAAAATATGCATGAAAAGTAAAATACACATACTCCTTTTTTTTCAAAATTTTTTCATCTTTTCCATTTTTGTTCTCTTTTGTCATTTTTTACACTTTTTTATTTTTTTCCACTTTTTAAGAAATTAAGTAATTAAGATTAAACACCAATTAGGACCATTAAACCAAAATTAAGAATAATATTCAATCTATATTTGGCCTGACTCTCTAAATATATCGCCAATGGAGTCACCAAGCTGTCACGAGGTCTTAAGACTTGGGGCGGGCTAACTTGAAAGCTGGACTAAGGAAAAATTTGAAAAAAAGAGGCTAAAAAAATATTTTCAATAAAAGCAAAACCGAAGTAGTCGTCACCAATCTTTTTTAAGGTAAGATTAGCCACCCAAAATGTTTTATCCTTTTAATAAAACATTTTAAAATGGGTTTAAAAGTTTTAAAATAAAACAAATTTATGGTTTGTGAAATCATAATTAAGTCGGGAGTCAGTTACGCATGGGAAAAGATTAGTATCCATATAGTGCCCATCAAAGACAGTACCAATTGACTGCATATTATCCTTTAATTTTGGTAAAAATTATCCTATTTTTCTTCATGTTTAAAATTAATTCCTTTCCTTCTTTTCTTTTTTTTTTTTGCAAAATAAAACAAAACCCATTTTTTATTTTTCATTTTTGGATCAAGATGAAAACACTTTAAATATCAAAATACTTTATTTACTTTTATAATTAAGTAGAGATTCAAAAATATTTCTAATTTAAAAGTTTTCAAATTACCCCACAAAGTCGAGATAACAACTCTTATAAATAATAATTACTAAAAGTCTCCTATAGTTAGGCAAGGTCTTGATGACTATATTTACTTAAGAGATTATCTTATTTGAAAACATTTTACTTTGAAAAACAATTTTTGAAAATAAAATGCAAGAGATGCATGAACATAATAACATGTGATAAATGTATGACAATATAATATGATAAAATATGAATACATGATCATATAAAAATGCATCTAATGACAAGATAAAATAAAATTTGACTGTATGAATGATTTAGAGTTTAGTAGTTGGTTTAGGGTTAAGGTTAGGTTTTAGAGTTCAACTTTAAGTTGTAGGGTTAAGATTTAGGATTAGGGTTTAGAATTAGAGTTTAGGTTTAGGGTTAGGGTTTGGATTTATAGTTTAGGGTTTGATTTGGGGTTTGGGATTTAGGGTTTAGACTTAAGGTTTGATGAGAGATTTATGGTTTTAAGTTTAGGGTTTCAACTCTTTTTTCTATGTTTTATGAAAATGGATAAAAAAATAAGTACAAATTACAAAAATGCCATTAATGAATGCATGTGCTGAATGCACGACCTAAAAACATAATTAAAAACTAAGGTATTTTCTAACTTAATATCATACACATGTAATGCATGAAAATTCAAGACTAAAGTGGAATAAAGATGAAAAACTTTGAATTTTGGTTTGAATATCCCACCATTGTTCATCATTAAACACAACCAAAAAACTTAAAAAATTCACCAAAAACAACCTTCAAAAAACATTTTTTCAATTAAACTTTTGTTCAAACATGAGAGAAACTTGCTAAACATCATAAAAACATAATATAAAGCATGAAGCAAAGAGTAAATAATCAACAAAACATGAAAGAAGGTTTGACCAAACATAATTTCTCCCATGGCTAAACCTTTTTTATATAATTCCCAAGCATTTTCTTTATCCCATTTCATCCGAACAAGCATGATTCAATTGAAAATCATTGTAACCATTTCATCAAACATAAAATGAGTTAACATAGCTTGAAAACCTCATGAACAAATATCTCAACCAAACAACAACAAAATTTTCATTAGAAATATAATCTAACCACATGGAAACTTGAAACTTAACTAAAATATTATCTATCAATCATGAACCAAACATGATATGATCATAAATCCAAGCACATGATTTGGCCAAAGAGAATAACATAAGGGCCAAACCTTCTATAAAGTTTCTTTAAGCATGTTTTGATTCTATTCAATCCAAACAAGCATTATTTACTCATACATCTATCATACAAAGCATTTGGATCATAAAGAAATATTTATCAAACATGAAGTAAACTAAAAAAACTAAAAATATATGTGAAACTCTAACATGAACCAAATATCAACATCATTCATTCATCAAGAAAAATCTGAACAAAATTCAAGCTAACTAATCCTTTAAACATCACAAGCAAGATTAAAAAGCAAATAAAATATCAAAGGAACCAATAGAAGGTTCAGCCAACAAGGAGACCACCATGGTTGAACCTCTAACTTGGTTTTCTCAATGTTGGATTTTGTTGTTTTTGCTTAGATTTCAACTTTAATCCAATTATGAATTAGTTGGATGAAAATCGATTCAAGTTTTGTGCAACAGTAAACTAAAACCTTTCAAAAAATCAAACAAGAGATGAATGAAATATGAACGATGCAATGAAAAATGAATAAATATGCTAGAAAATGCAAGGATGAATATTGAGATGAATACCTTCGAGCCAAGCACCAAAATTTTTTCTTCCTATCCTTTTTTTTCCTCACGTTTTTTCCATCCTTTTTTTTCTGTTCGTCATGTCCTTCCCTTCTCTGGTTTCATGAAGCAAAAAAAAAAAAAAAAACTCTTCTTGAATGAAGAAAAAGCTAAAAAAAAAAATCTTGCAAGATTGAATATAGGCCTTAAGATCAAATCTCATCTAAGGGCTAAAATTCCTCCCTTGTTTTTAATTCAAGGAGCAATTTTTAGCCATTGGATCAAGATTCAATATGAGATCTAATGTCCACATTGTTCACTGCAAAGGTTGGATTTTTGTAGGCCGTAAACCAAATGAAAGACCATTTTGCCCTCAATATAATATTTTCGGTTTTTAGGCCATTTTCTTGGAAATCAATGTTTATGTGCTCATTTTTTAGATTTTAAGCACCAAAAAACATGAAATATTATGAAATTATTATTTAAAAAGTTTCATGAAAATCTGACTTATGGAAGGGTCAAATTATGAAAATATCCCTAAAGGGGTATTATGGTAATTTCAAACCTCTTGGGGTAATACTGTGATTTCAAATGCACTAAAAATTATCAAACATTATAAAATTATGATCTGAAAAGTTTTGCAAAAAATTAACCTTAAGAAGATCAAATTACGAAATTAACCTTAAAATGTATTTTTGTAATTTTACACTTACTAAGGGACAATTAAGGTTTTTAAAATTTTAAAAATCATCAAATATTATAAATTATGATATGTAGCTTTTCACAAAATGTTGACTTTAGGAAGGTTAAATTATAAAAATATTCCTATGGGGTATTTTGATAATTTTACCCTTCCTAAGGTTCAATTCAGATTTTCAATGCATAAAAAATCATTAAAAATTCAATTATGATATGAAAATTTTTACAAAAACTTGATTTCAGGAGATCTAAATTATGAAAATACCCATAAGGGTGTTTTGGTAATTTTATACTTTTTGAGTACAAAAAATTTTAGTGCATTAAAAATCTTATATTTTAATTTAATCCACATCAATTCCATTTTGGTTGTGAATTTTGAGGATTGACCTTGATTCTATTTATTTTGACAAAGTTTTGTGTAATTTTGATTTTATTTAACTAATTTTGATCAGATTTTATCATAGTTGACTTTGGGATATATAGGTCAAATTGGTCCAAATTTCAATTTTAAAACCTTGTCAAAATTAGAGAGAAATAGAATTTGAATCAGGTTGAATTTTAAGCACTTCACAAATGATGGAAATTTTGCCTAGATAAAATTAGGTGTCTAAAATTACTTAGATTAGATAGCCAAGGTAGTCATGGTAAAAGAAAGCATAGCAAAAAATGGAGAATGTACATTGACTTTACTAACCTTAACAGGGCTTGTCCAAAAGACAGCTTCACTCTCCCTAGCATAAATTGAATGGTTGATGACAGCGTCAAGCACAATCTACTTGGCTTTATAGATACCTACTCAGGCTATAATCAAATCAAAATACTAAAGGGAGGTGAGGAATGTCGTAACGGTTTTGGGACCGCTAGACGTAAAGTGTTTTATAATAAGAAAAAATAAAAGAGGAGTTGCCACCAATCTTTGTTAGGATTTGATTGGCCACCCAAAAGTTTATCTTTTTAATAAAACTGTAAAAACGTGTTTAAAGTTTATCAAAAAGATAAATTTTGATCTACGAAAAATCAGGTTGGTTCCGGGAGTCGGTTACGTATGGGGAAGGATTAGCACCCCCACAGCACCCATAAATTGGTACCATTTAATTATGTGCTATTTTCAGTGTTAGATAAAAATGGTTTCAATTTTGAAATTTAACACTAATTCCTTTTACTTTATAAAAAATAAATAAATAAATTTTGGTTAAAATTCCTTTTTAGGAATATTGAAGAAATCTTTAAGTTAAAGAATTATCTTAAAATTTTTCAACATTTAGGCAGAATTTAAAATAACTCTTCTCGCTTAAGATTTAACATAATATTCCTTAAAATAAAAATAACAATTTTTATGAAAGATAATTGTTGGTGAATCTCCAACAATTCTGCCTAGAATACTTCGAAATGGCTTTAAGGTTTGGGGTTTTAGTTTTGGGGTTCAAAATTTTTGGATTTCAATTTTATGGTTCAGAGGGTTTAGGATTTAATTTTAAGGTTTCAAAGTTTGGGATTTTGATTTTAGGGTTTTGAGGGTTTAAGAATTAGTCTTAAGGTTTTTAAAGGGTTGGAGTTTTGATTTTAAGGTTTGAAAGGTTTTGATTTTAGGATCTTGATATTTTAAGGATTTGATTTTAGGGTCTTGAGGTTTAGGGTTTGGATTTTAGAGTTTAAAGAAAACGCGTACATCTTTAAAAATCTCCAACATCTAGGCGGACTTTCAGAGTAAGTTCGATTTTATGATTTTTTTAAAAATTAATTAAAAAAAATTCTCATATATTTTTTTTATGAAAATTTATTAATAATAATTCCCCAACATCTAGGCGAAATTATTTTTAGAAATATGTTTTTATTCCCTCCAACATCTAGGCAAGGAAAATAAAAAAATTATTATACTATTATTATTATTTAAGCATTTTAAATATTTTTTTTAGTTATTATCTTGTTTTATTTTCATTTTTATTATTATTAAATTTAACATGCACGAATAAAAAATACTCAAAATATAAAAAATGATAATATATAAAAAAATTAGGATATTAAAAAAAAAAATTTTTTTACCTGAACCAGATCGTTGACGGTTCGACTGGATCGAAAAAGGTTGGTTCAGCTCACAGTTCAGTCGAACCGACTGAGGAGCGGTTCAGTTCGGTTTGATCGAATCGGTTCAAAGCTGTTGGAAGAACTGAGTCAACGGGTCGTTATGCGGATCCCGGGTCAGGTCACTAGTAAGTGCGTGGATCCTCCCTTGTCCAAATGATGTCGTTTTAGTTCTTTGTTCCCCTATAAAAGACCCCTTTTTTTTTCAGCTCATTACTTCCCCCTTTCAAAAAAAAAAATTTTCTCTCCCAATTCTCTCTAGCTTTGCCAGAAATCGACGTTGTGCCGTCGAGCCGACCGCCGTTGAAGTCACCGTCGGCGGTGGTCATCGGTGACCATAAAGAAGTCAAAAAAATCACCAAAAACTCTTCTCGATGCCCTCTATCCGAATCTGACCTTCTTATTGTCGGAAAAAACTTTGATAGTTGCGAATCAGTCTTTGAAGTTTCTCTTTTTTTTTTTTTAAAAGACCTAAACTTATGATCTCTATTTCCTATTGCAGGGTGGCTATGGCGCTGAAGTTCCTCCCTATGGGGAGGATTGTTTATTTGTTTTTTTTTGTCTCTATTTTTTTCTGTTTGGGTGTTTGGGTACGGGTTTGAGGTTTTCTTGTTGGGGGTAAGCTTGGTGGAAGTACGAGAAAGCTTTTTGGGTTTCTGGGTGTTTGAGTTTTGGTGCTTCTGTGTCTAAAAGTTCCAGAGAGACTTGAAAGGAGGGAGATCGAGTGTTTTATAAGGTTGAAAATGGTGGTAGCATGTGCTAATGAAGCCATAGGGTTTTAGTGAAGGGACTGGACGAGGTGGGTGGTAAGATGGCTAAGGTAGTGGTATGATGGCTAGGCCGGCTTGGCAGGGCGTGGGTGGCCAGCGGTGCCGTGTACGGTACCTGCTGGCACCAACCCTTTCCTCTTTGTTTCTTCTTCTGTTTGGACTTTTTTGTTTGTCTTTCTTTTTTATATTTAATTTAATTAGTTTTTTTAATTAATTTTTTAATTATAATTAAACCAATATTATTATTATTATTTAAAAAAAATTATTATTATTAAAAAATGTAGACCCGGACAAAATTCGATGTCTATAAGGAAAAAATAGCCTTCATAACATAAAAAGTTTGTACTGTTACAAGGTCATACCCTTTGGCTTAAAGAACACAAAAGTGACCTACCAGATGATGGTTAATAAAGTTTTCAAAAACTAGATTGGTAAAAACATAGAGGTGTATGTACATGACATGATAGTAAAGAGCAAGAATCCGATTGAGCACCTAAAAGACCTAGATAAGACTTTAAATACCCTAAGGAAATATAATATAAGACTCAACCCAACTAAATGCACCTTTGGAGTCATGTCGAGCAAGTTCTTTAGTTATATAATCAATAAGAGAGGTATAGAGGCAAACCCAAAAAAGGTTCAGGCTATTCTAGACATGAAAGCACCAACCTTGGTGAAAATGGTGGAAATATTAACTTGAAGAATAGCTGCTTTGAATAGATTTATGTTAAAGTCGGTAGAACATGGCCTATCTTTTTTCAAAACCATTAGGAATAAATCTTGGACTTCAGATAGACACCTTAGTGCTAGAAAGCATTCAAAGAGCTTAAAGAGTTTCTTTTTTCCCTTCTTATTCTCTCTAAGTCGAGACCCATGAGGTATTACATCTATATCTTGCTACAACCGATCAAGCTATTAGCTCAATATTGGTAAGAGAAGAAGAAAAAAGATAAAAGCCAGTATGCTTTGTAGCTAAGTGTTAACAAGGTTGAAGATGAACTACGTTGAGATAGAAAAATTGGCCTATGCAGTAGTTACTTTGGCTAGAAAGCTTGGGCCATACTTTCAAGTCCACACAATTCATGTCTTGACTGACCAACAACTCAGGCAAGTTATGCAAAAACTAAAATTGTAAAGAAGGCTAATCAAATAGGCTATAGAGCTCAATGAATATAGCTACACATGCTTCCCAAGTCAGCTTTAAAATACTAGGTGCTAACAAATTTTGTTAAAGAATTCACCTTGATCAAGACTAACAAACAACTTTAAGAGGATAAAAAAATTAGAGAAGAAAAGATGTGGAAACTCTTTGTGATGGGTCAGCAAATAGCCATAGAAGCTAGTATAATTTTGATCAGTCTAGAAGACTTATAACTCTAGAACACCTTAAGGTTTGGGTTCAAAGCTTCCAATAACAAGGCCAAATATAAAGCCTTAATTATTGGCCTATAACTGGTGATCAAGCTAAATGTAAAGGGAATCATCATATACAGTGACTCCCAACTAGTGGTTGACTAAATAAATGTAGAATTTAGAGCCAAAGAAGAAAGAATAAAGAAGTACTTAGATAAAGCACTGACTTTTCCAGCCACATCTTCTAAGCCCAAGGTCAAAAAATACTATAGTAAAAAAACACACTAACTAATTCATTGTTCAAGTTAGCCTAAAAAATAAAGACGAATAGCTCAACTCATGTTTTGGTAGAAAAGCTAACACAAAAGAGTATAAAGGGGAAATTGGTCGAGCAACTTGAAAAGAGAGAGTTGTGGATGACCTTGATTAAAGCGTACTTAATAATGGAGAAACTACCTGAATATAAGGTTTAACTAAAACTCTGATGAGGAAAACTCCTCAATACACGATGACTAATGGGAAACTATATAGCAGATCGTTAAGTTTGCCTTACCTGAGATGTGTAGATGATGAAGAGGTAAATTATATACTCAAAAAAATCCATGAGGGATTTGGTGGCAATCACCTCGGACCTCAGACCTTGACCCTTGGCCACTCGCCTACAAGGTACTCAGAAAGGATGCGACTGACCTAGTGAAAAAAATTGACAAATGCTAAAGATTTACCCATGTACAACATTTTTCATTAACCGAATTAACCCCTATCATTAAGCCTTAGCTTTTCATGCATGCAAGGTAGATGTCCCCGGCTCGTTCATTCCGGTCATAGGACAAAAAAAAATTTTGTTAGTAGCAATTGACTATTTCACAAAATGGCTTAAGGCAGAGGTCTTGGCTATAACAACAAAAGCTCAAGTTGAAAAGTTTGTTTGGAAGAATATAGTCTCAAATTTGGTCTACCTTGGTCCATAATAACAAATAATGGCAAACAATTTGAAAATTTGAGGTTCAAATAATGGTACTTTAATCTTCATATTGGCCTAAAGTTCACATCAGTCGTTCACCCTCTGTCCAATGGTCAGGCCAAGGTAGCCAATAAAACAATACTTAAAACTTTGAAAAAATAGACTAGATGAAGCAAAAGGCAAATGGGTGGATGAGCACATTAAAGTCCTGTAAACTTTGAGTGTGACCACAAAGGTTCCCATAAGAGAAACTCCCTTTACTTTGGCATTTGGAATGAAGTCATGGTGCCTGTAAAGATTGACCTCCCAAGCTTTTGAGTTAAGCTTGGATCTAAAAAAGGGAATGGTGAGGCCTTTAGAGCCAACCTAGATTTGGTAAAAGAACAAAGAAATGTAGCTCTAACTAGAATAGCAGCTTACCATCAAAAAGTATCCAATTGCTACACTAAAAAGTCTGACAAAAAAAACATAAAAATAGCAACCTGGTTTTCAAAAAAGTTGAAGCCTTAAGAGAATATTACCAAGGCGAAAAGCCTCAAACTAGAAAGGGCCTTACATTATCAAAAAGGTCATTCATGACATGACCTAGAAGTTGTAGGACGTGAATGGTAACCTTATTCTGAGGACATGGAATGTGGAAAATCTCAAAGTCTACTACCAGCAGTTTAGATAGAGCCAATCTCATACTTTGTAATTTTGAAAATACTAATCGAATAAAGTTTGCATTTTGATTACATTTATTATGAAAGCTTGAACCTAGGAAATGGCCGAGCTCATACTTGAAAACTAAAAGACAAAGCCTAAGCCAACAAGTCATACTAATACTAGAGCTAATGAATTGTTCGACCTAATCTTAAGAACTCACTAAGTCTTTATAACTGATATTAAAAAGTAAGTTGACAGCCAAAGTGAACCAAGCTCAAACTTAAGTTGATTGGTTAAGTTTAATCGAGCTCATCTTATTCGAGCTAAAACTTTAGTCGAGTAGTTAATTTGATTAGTTAAGATTGATTTATCAAATTACTTTAGTTTGTCTAAACTTATCAACCGAGCTAAAACTTTGTAATTATTTGATCCAAATCTTTTATGAAGGTAAACATAAAAGAAAGACAAAAAGAAAATATAGAGTCAAGACTTGAACAAAAGTATGTTTCATTCATGACTAAATTTTTGGTAGAGTGATTTTACAATTAACAGAAGTTTATAAAGTGTACCAAATCTGACCTAAGATAAAAATAAATCTTGATCTTAGAGATATACAAAAAAAAAATTTTAGCAAAAATAAAAACAAGAAAGCCCTTAATCCTCTTTAGTCTCCCTTTCTTAGTAGTGACAGTAGTAGATCACTCTTCAGCTTTAGGCCTAAGGATAGTCTTAAGCTTAACATCCACAGTTACATTCTTATCTTTTTTTTCCTTTTCTCTTTTAGACTAATCGAAAAAGTCAAGGTTTAGACCTGCATAGTTGAACAGTATATCATCCTTAAATAGCTTAAAGGCACCAAGGACATTCTCTTTAGAGAATTCAACTTGAAGATGAATACCTCATGGAGGTCATAAACTCTTGGATGATCTCTTTTTTGCCCTCTCCTTGGCCTTTTCCTTAGCCTTTTGTTTAGCTTCTAGCCCAAACCATAGCTCAACAATCTGAACTTGAACCTCATTGAGTTTGAGCTTAGCTTGTTCTTTTATGGACTTAGTTGAGGCCTTCTAGACCTGTATTTCTTTCAGCTTGATTGCCAAGTCTTCAACCTTCTTCCTTTACTCCTTTTATTTCTTATACAACACAAAGAGACTGGCTAAGAGCTTAGCAATCACGTCTATGTTCTTTTAATTATCCTAAGCAAATTTTTTTAGGTCCTACGTAGCCTTCAGATAGCAGGCAAAGCTAAGTAGGTATGGTGCATGCCCTTATTAGCTGTATTGGAGGGAAAGGTTGGAAGCTTTTTTGAAACTACAAAAAGAAAAAATCAAGCTTATACTTAAAAAATAGTAAAATCCATCAAATAATATAAAAGCTAAGCTTAAAGGTAACTTACTCTTTTGAGGGACTGTAACCCTCGTAAATTTCTTCTCCATGTCAACACTTTCAAAAGGATTCTCACTAGCATCATACTCTAAGCTAGTGGAGAAACAATCTAAAGTGAGCTTTAAAATTTGGACTTTCACTATGGAAGAGAGGCCTCGATTTTTTACTTTTTAAAAGGAATGACCTTTTGACCCACCATCACTTTTTGTTTGCCTTTGGCTTTGACGGAAGCCTAATTTGCAAAGCTCGACTTTTGAAAGACCAAGGGATCAATTATTTTAATTCCCCTTGGAGGGAGCCTTTAGCTAAATGGACTGTTTTTAGCCCTTTTTCAGTTACAGTTGGTGAAAGAACTTGTGAAAGTTAAAAGCCTTGAATGGTTGGGCATTGTCAGACATAACTGCAAAATAAGTTAAGTATTAAAAAAATTTATAAAACTAAATACCCTACGAGGTTACCTTAAACCTACCTCAGTATCTAGCATTATCAATTCTCTAGAGGAAGTCAACTTGTATGCATCAATGACCAACTCTCCTTTCTTGGTGAAATCAAAGATCTTGTCTCGAGCTACAAAGTCATTCAATGTTAATTGAGTGGGCTCATTTCAAAAATGCCAAGCTCATTTAAAATTTCCCACACCTCAAGATCTTTATTTTTATCCTTAGTCTTACTCACATTTTCAATACAGAGGAAAAGTAGTTTTTAATTTTTTATTGAGCTTAGATAGTCCATAAAAATCTTTTTGGCTAGATAAACTGTGATGTAAAAGCACCTACTATCATGTGTAAGTTTTTTAATGGAGAAAAACTTCCTAAATAGAGGGAATGAATGAATAATGTCTAAGTTACTATAAAGAATGATGAAGGCTATTATGTATCGGAAAGAATAAAGAGTAAGCTGAATGGTAATTAAATTGTAAGAAAGGAAAAATTCAAAAATAAAAAGATGTAAAAAGAACCTTAGATCCGCCACTACAAAATCTCAGTACACCTAGAGTTGGTGACTTTTTAAGAAAGAAGTAACTTAATTCTCGATGGTCAATATTAATATATTATACCCCTCTTTTAAAGGCTAAAATTGACCTTCAAAAATCGAACGTGATAAGTAGAACATATTTTAAGGTAGTCCTCAAGCTTAGCCCCACCCTTTAAGCTTTTCATCACATCCTTAAGGTTTAAACCTAAGGAACAATAAGTATAGAAGTGGACCTATGCCAAGCCTACTAAATTTAATGAGCATTACTCCTTTTCTTCACCTTATTTGGCTGGTTGGTCTCTTTTTCCTACTTTCATTCAGAACCCTCCTTGTCATTATAGTCTTCATCGATGGAAGACTTAAACTCCCAAGTAAGAGTAGGATTCCAAGCAAAAACAATGACGGAGAGTACTACAATGACAGAAAAAAAAAGAAAATGACACTCCTTAGATATAGAAAAGAAATAAGGAACGTCGACTAGAGTTGATCCAAAAAAAAGAATAGAGGAAGAAAGAATAGAAAGCTAGACCTCGAACGAAAAAGCAATAAAAAAAAGATGCTAGATTGATCTAATTCAAGGGTTCTTAAGCTCAAAATTGATGGCATCCATGACATCATATATGCTCTGATAGACTTATTCTCCTCTAACATGAACATTATCCTTTACCTTCTTTTGTTCTTCTTTGGCCATTAAGTTTATTAAGAATGCAGCCTTTGAGTAATTTCTTCTTACAATGATTGGGAGGACTCTATCATTGTCATATCTAATATCGAGCCGACCTCTCTTAGGAACTACCTTGTAACTTATTGAATCTCAAAACTCATACTAGAAGACATTATAAAAAAGAAAAGGAAGAAAACGTTCATAAATAAAAAGGAAAAAAGGTCAATTGAAAGAAAGTAAGAACTTTAAAGTCAGTAAAAACAAGTCAATTTAAGAGAAAAAAGATAGTAAGGTGAAAAATGATGGCCTCGAAAGACCCTTTATATAGCCAACATTTAGATTAAATGAATAGTTCAGATTGTGCCACGTGTTCGAACAATTACTAAAGATAATCCTTTGCTTTTCCTACTCTAGATTTTATTGCCCAAATACCTATCTTTTCATTTATTGTGATTTTCAAATAAAAAAGGACAAATAGATCATTCCACCTAATTAAAGTGGCCAAACCAATCACAAAACCAAAGGTAGACTGATCGACCAGACCAATTAACAAGTCAACCTTAAGTTAGACTTGATAATCAAACTCTAACACCAACAAAAAATACAAGTCTCATGTCAAACGTATAAGTCACGCCAGTAGCCACTTACAATTTTTCTTAGCCTAACCTTGGGTCTCTTTGACATAAAATTACTCACCTTGGCAACCCCAGAATGGGCTAGCTACATGTATAACCCGAAACCCACTCTCAAGATCAGGCTCGACACCCACACTCACATGTTAGGTTGGCACACTCTAGAGCAACCAAGGGTACACTCAACAGCTTACAATCAGTTATAAACCTCTTTCACATGACCCTCAATTAGCCATACAAACATTTAGCCTTAGCAACATGAGGTTGGGTCCAAGGCAAGAATTTTTGAAAACCCATGCTTAAAAAACTTAAGGTCAAACTAGCGGATGTGTATGTCAGATGGGCTCAATTAGACACTAATCAGTCTGATACTCAGATTGTTCAGTGAAAGGACAGAATGTTAGGGGATTTTTAGGTCAAAAGTGCAAATTGGTTATTTTCTTTAAAAAAGATTATTAGCAAACAACTAGGAGCATTTTTTACTTTTGGGCTGACTTGACATGTTAAGTTGACCGGACATGCACAATGTCATGTCAGCTCAGCTACGTCATTATCCTATCCCACAAACTCCTTACCTTTTGCTTATAAATAAAGTTATCCAGGTACTATCAATTGGATCTAACCTTTTTTTTATTTTCCTATTTCTCTCTCCTTCCTGCCTCTCTTGTCTCAACCTCTGACTTGAGTATCAGAATATAAACATAGGAAACACCCCCTACATTTGCTCTTAATCACTCTCTTTCTCTTTTGTAATTTCAAGGTATTATCCCTCATCTCATAACTCGACACCAACAGTATCAATACATGAAGCCAGGTTCTAATTAATAATAAAGGCAAAGCAAACTCCTCAAAGGACCAAACACTGCTCGGACCGACACCTCCTAAAAAAAAATCGGCTTTCCCCTAAAAATAAAAGAAACCAGAGAAATCTACCCCCACTTAACTAAAGAGCCAGCAAACAACCTATCTTTTTAAATCATATGAAGAAAATCAGCCACTCTATTCTCATTGCTAATCTTATCAATCGCATTCACAATATCCCATTTTTCCAAAGTCTGGATTCAGGCTGCAGCGCCATTTTAATTGCCACCATTCATCATCATTAACAACTTGAATGCCCAGCAATCCAAAAAAAATTCGCATAACAAAGCCAGAAAAATCTCTTAAGACAATTATCACCGACCAAGCCATAGAGACTGCCTCTGGCTGAACTTGCTAAGTGCTTAGAATGGAATGGTCTCAAATCTATCCATGAATATGTTAGTGCTGATTCCAGATAGTACCTGCCTTATACCAAGAACAATTCACCCCGAAATAGCTGTATTTTAATCATGTCTTGGGCTTATCCCTCATTGTCACTTTTGCTTGGCTTTATTTTTTTCTTCTCATTTTCCATAGAAGTTTTCCTTCCACCTTTTACGAGTTTGAGAGGATGTACATGTACAATATGAGAAAACAATCTTATACATTATAGTAGTTTCCTTTTTTTTTTATTAGAAATTGAAAAAGGAATCAAGCTGTTTTGTACTTTCAGGGCAAAAATGCCCTATTCCAAGAGAACTTTCGTAGCAGAAAAAAAAAAAAAAAAACTCTTTGAAATTTATTTTTCAGTTCTTTTATCCTTGCAAGAAGTCTAATATCCATGGATGACGCCATTATAAACATTCATTTCACTTTTCTTTCTGGGAAAAAAAAAAACATTAATTTCTACCTTTTCATGGGCAATAACAATACTATATCTACAAAAAATTAGTAACACATAACCAGGAATGACAGTTTGTCTGATAAAGATAAACTTTATTGAAAGCAACATCTGGGAAAGGGAAAATTACAATGAACTCAATGAACTGAACAAAAGACAAGGCAAAAAAGCATCTGCCATGGGAATTGGGAGTGGAGCATCAACATGACGAGAAAATCTACAGTGATGCCGCAAACAAGCCGAAAGCTGGATTGATAGTGGTAAACCCTCCATCCACTGCAAGATTGTGACCACTCACATACTTTGAGTCGTCACTACCCAGGTACAGCGCAGCTTCAGCCACATCTTCTTGTTGAAGAACAACCCCTTTCAAATTGGAATAAACATGAAAATTTTCATCTCCATCTGGCTTGAAGAAATTATTAGCCAACAGTGTTGCAATGAAGTAAGGTGATAAGCAGTTCACTCGAATCCCAAACCGCCCAAGCTCTGCTGCCACGTTCTTGGTGAGTCCTATGATGGCGTGCTTTGAACTTGTGTAGGCATGAGAAGTAACTCCACCAACACTAGAAGAAACGCTACCCAGTGAAATTATGCTGCCTTTTCCTGCAGGAATCATTACTCGAGCAGCGTGTTTAATTCCCAAGAAAACGCCTGTCAAATTAATACTAATGACACGCTCAAAATCGGCTAGATTATTGTCTATAATGCTTGGTTTGGCATCGTCGATAATAGCAGCATTGTTTACCATTATATCAAGCTTTCCATGCAAGGAAATTGCGGTGTTAACTGCAGTTTCGATATCAGATTCTTTGGCTACATCGCAATGCACGAAGGATGCAACTGCATGACCAAGATCTTTGCATACAGATTGGCCAACTTCATCTTGAATGTCAGCAATGATAACTTTAGCCCCGTGCTTGCAAAAGAGTCTTGTAATGCATTCACCAATGCCGCTAGCAGCTCCAGTGATCAATGCCACCTTGCCTTCTAACCTAAGAACAATGTAACAACAACCCACTAGTTATCAATTTTATGCGGCCTTCTTGATACAAATAAGTTGAAACTTTATGTGTTTGAAAGTATGCGTTTTATTGAAGGTAAAGTTTAGTAGTATGATTTCTATTTGACAACTATGTTTATAAGTAAAATTCAAGATTCAGTATATACATTCTCAAAGAAAAAAAAAAAAAAAAAACAAGTATACCTTCTTGCAACAGGGGGAAGTAGGGAATTACATGCCATTTTAACCTTTTGGGAGGAGTTGGAAATTTTGCTTACTACGATTATTAATCTCTTCAGATTTGTAGGCAAACTTGTTGTATGTCCTATGTCTCTTGATAGAATTGCCATCCTTTTATAGAGAGAGGTAACATGGATTGAGTTTTCAATTATCCATGCTATTATCATCCTAAAACAAAATTTTAATTTACTTGCATCATTTGACTTTAAACAAAAATCTTACGTCTCAGCTAAACGCGTTGTGCCGTGTTGTGCATGCAATGTAATTAGGATTTATATTTAATGTACTATTAGTATATATATTTTATACTGTTAGTGAATTAGATGATACTAACTCATTAATAAAGTAAATTAAATGATTTACCTCATTAATAAGTCTTTTTAAAAAAATATTAATTTTTGTACTTTTATTTTAAAAATTGATATTTACTTGTTAATGAGGTGGCATTATCTGATTATTGATAGTATATAGACACTGACTCTATTTGCTAATAGTATATCAAACATAAATTCAATTATTTATTGTAATTCTTTTTTTTAGAAAGTAATTATTGTAGTTTCATAAATTATTCATGAGCAGTTGTTAGGGACAATTAGCCAAGGTTGTTAATATCATATCAGATAACGTTTCAATTATTTTAAAAAATATGATATATGCCAATAGTGGCTATTTTGACATATTATTTCAAATTTTTTGGTTTAATACAAATATATTTATAAACATATATGAATTTGTATATTATAATATTATTAATAATTTACAAAATAAATATGCAATATATTCAAAAATCAAATAAATAAGTTTAAAAGCATAAGAAATAATATCATAAATTTTTCATGCTATTTTTAAATACTTAGTCTGATCGTATGATATTTAACTAAGTATTTTTCATAAAAATGTTAAGATAAAAACAAAAAGATAAAAAAAACTTAACTAAGGCCTTATGATTGTTAAATTTTATAAAAAGAGTATAATTGTTTTGCTGAAAAAAAAATAAAATACTTATAAACTTTGGTTTGAAAAAATAAAGTATAAAAAAATTTAAAATAAAGAATAAAGAAACTAAACTTTTAAAAGTTATTTTGTCTATTAATTTTATTTTTATTAGGTTAAAAATAATAAGGTAACAAAAAACAAGTTAAAAATTACAAAATATATTTCACATCCATGTACCAGTCGAAACATGTTATTTCACCAAAATTCATCGAAATAGGCCGAAATTAACAAAAACAACCGGTATTACCCAGTACCAAATCTGATAGAAAAAATCATCCTTAGATATACTATATTTTGGTATAATTAAAGCGTACCAACTTGTATAACCGGTACCAAAAAAAATTAACAACCATGCAATCAACTGCTCTTGCATAGCAGTTGATTTCCTTGAAATATATTCACTTAATTGCAATGAAGTTTATATGGACTCTAAATGTTGGTTACTAAAATAAAAAAATTCAACAATCTATCAACGTAAAGTTGAATAAAAAACATACATAATGAGGCTTAAACTTAGGACCTCAATGTAATATTATGTTTAATATACTATTAATATATAGATTTTATACACTATAATTAAATAAAATGATGACACTTCATTTACGAACAACTATCAACACTTAAAAAAAAAACACAAATTAAAATATTTTTAAAAATTTACTCATAAATGAGGTGTTATCATTTAATTTATCTCATTAATGAGTTGTCATAATCTAATTTATTAATAATGTATATAATCTATACATTAACAGTATATAATATATATGAGAAGAGATAAACTTACATTAGTATAAAACATTTTAGTTTTATATCTTTTTCTAATTATTGATATTAATAAATCCAAGAGATGATGAGATTGAACTATTTTTTCTCTTTTTGATTTATTTCTCTCATCCTTAAATCTGTTGAAAGCAATTATTAGAAAAAACTATTAAAGTAAAATATTTTATATTGATATAAGTTAATCTCATATATATATATATATAAAGCAAGAACGACATTTTGAAAATAGATACAAATTAGGTTAATTTGGTCCAAATGTGAAAATTAAATTTCTTTTAATATTTCAATTCAACAATTATACTTCAATTTTAAAGAATGTAACCAATCTTTATACATTTTATTGAAGAAATAAAATAATATAAGATTGAAAGAAGCAAAAATTTTGGATTTTTATGTTTTTTTTTATTGCTTATCTTTGCTTAGTACATAACAAAATAAAAAACATTGTTGTTTGGGATTGGTTGGTTCTTAGGCGTAACTAATAAAGTTTTTGATGAATTATTTGTGAAAATGTTTCATTTTTCTTTGACTATATTCGTTTTGGATTTCTTTTTTTGTTTTTCTACTGCTTAGCTTTGCTTAGCACGTAACAAAATAAAGAACATTGTTGTTTGGGATTGGATGGTTCTTAGAGACTTATTGAATAGAGTGTTTGATAAATTATTTGTGAAAATATTTGATTTTTTAATTTTTATTTATTTATTAAATTTAATAAATAATTTTGAATAATATTTTTATATTTATTTATTATGAATCAAACACAAATAGAAATATGTTAATGTTATCTTTACCAATAAGTTTATGAATTTATGTTTTATTATATTTATAAGTTTAAATTAAACTTTTATATTTAAATTTAAAATTATTATTTTACTTGTATCTATCAATTTGAATTTAAATTTAAATTTGAGTATACATAATCAAACTTAAAATTGAGTATAAAAATCAAATTTGTTTTAATCAAACGAGTTTAAATGACTTGATTTTTATCTTAAATTAAATTTAAATTTAAGATAAAAATTAAAATTTGATCGAATACAAATGAAATTTCAAACAACTAAATTCTGGTTGAACTCAATTTTCTCACCACCCTCCATATAACCAACAAATGAACTCAACATGTTCGGGGAAAGCTATGAGAGAAAGTCCAAAATGTGAGTAGGTGGCCTATTTGTTAAGAAGAATGGGCAGACTTCCAAATACACAAATGGAGCCAGTTGAGATACATGAAAGATAAAAGAATATGACCGGTACATTAAAAAAAAAATCTGGCCTACTACAACTCCTCATTTTGAGTTTGGGGAGTGTTCGAAAATGCATAAGGGAAAAAAGAAAAAGAATACAAAAGACCTCATGGAAGTCTTTTTGGAAAGAAATGCATGTTGCTAGCTATGTGACTGAAATGGAAAATGAATGGCAAGAAAAAATAATAAAATAATAAGCCTTCAAGAAGCCATCTTTGAATTCGGGAAAGGAAACAATAATATTGGCCCATCGTGTTACCTCCTCCAAATTTGAATTTAAATCTAATTTAAATTTAAAAATTAAAATTTGCTCAACTACGAGACGAATTTCAAATAATTAAATTCTGAACTCAAATTTCTCACCACCCTCCGTATAACCAGCAAATGAACTCAACATGTTCGGGGAAAGCTATGAAAGAAAGTCCAAAATGTGAGTTGGTGGCCTATTTGTTAAGAAAATGGGCAGACTTCCAAATACACAAATGGAGCAAGTTGAGATACATGAAAGATAAAAGAATATGACCGGTACATTAAAAAAGGAAAAAAAAAAGTCTGGCCTAGCACAACTCTTCATTTTGAGTTAGGGGACTGTTCGAGGAGGCAAAGAAAAAAAAAAGACCTCATGGAAGTCTTCTTGGAAAGAAATGCATGTTGCCAACTATGTAACTTTCAAATGGAACATGAATGACTAGAAAAAAAATAAAATAAAACAATAAGCCTTCAATACCCCATCTTTTAATTAGGAAAAGGAGACAAAAATAATGGCCCACCATGTTCTCTCCTCCAAATTACAATCAAGAAGACTCGGAAAGTCTATTTTAAAAAAAAAATTGCTAGGAAAGTCCAAAGAAACCATTCTACGTCATTTTTAATGAATCTAACTCACCTTTATACTGGTTCCAAACCATTTTTAATGAATCGGTGCTAGGCCAGTCTGACCGATTCGGCGGTTTGATCAGCAGTTCAGGCGATCCAGTGGTTCAGATCGGTTCATTGACGGTTTGTCTGAACCAGTTCAAGGCAGGCTAAAGCTGGTTGTTGAGTCGAGTTACGCGGATCTCAGGTCGAGTTCGGTCCACGCACGGATCCTTTATGCTTGAAAAGGCGTCATTTTAGTCCTATGCTCAAAACAACGTCGTTTTGCCCCTATGTTTTCTATAAAAATCAGATTTTTTGTTCTCAATTTGTTTCATTTCACATAAAAAAAAGGGGTTTGAGGGGTTCTCTGGCTTCCCCCGAAATCCGACGTCAGACGCTGCACCGGCCGTCGTGTGGGTCACCGCCGACGATAGTCGCCAGTGACCGAAAAAGGGGTAGAGAGTCACCAGAAATTGCTCTCGACACCTTCTTTCCAGAGCCTACCTTCGTTTGGCCTAAAATGTCCTTGACAGTCGCGAATCTGTCTTCAAAGTTTTCGATCTCTCCTCTTTTTCTTTTTTTTTTTGAACAGCTTAAACTGATGATTTCTCCCTTTTGTTTCATGTGGCTCTGACGCTGAGGTTCCTCCCTGTGGGGAGGACTGTGTTGTTTTTTTTGTTTCTGTTTTCTTTGGCTAGATCTGTTTCATTTTCGGTTTGGGTATTTTTGGGGGGTGTTTGAAATTTGGTTTTTTATGCGTGGGAATGGGGGTCTGTTTGGGGGTGTTGAGAGTGTTTTAAGGGGGGAGTTCGTCTGAGCTCGAGGGTTTTCGTGGGGGTAGATTGAACGGGTATTCTTTTTTTTTTAAAGAGTCTCCGAGAGAGCTGAAGGGGAAAGGGGCTGGGGATTTTAAGGAGCTTCAATTAGGGGGATCTGGGTAGCTGTAAGGTGGTTGTAGGTGAGCTGAACAGGGAGCTAGTCAGGGGGCTGGTCAGGAGGCTGACAAGGGGCTGGACAGAGGCGACAGCGACGTCGTACTAGCCCTTGGTTTCTGTCTCATTTCTCTTTTTTTTTTTTTTAATTAATAATAATTTTTTTAATTATTAAATATATTTTAAATATTTTATTATTATTATTATTATTATTATACTAAAATGGAACCAGTAAACCCGGACAAAATCGGTGTCTACAGCTGTCCCTCTTTGCACATTTCAGGAATAGAGTAAAGATAAAGACAACGATTTTATCCAAAAGCAAATCATGGTTTTTTTTTTTTTTTTTTGCAGGTAAGGTCAAGTGATAAAGAAAATGTCATCATGAGTTGAAAAATAAAGAATCGATTAAGGCAACACCGAAAATCGAATAATAAAGAAAGTGATCGGGATGACACTGCGAGTCAAGGAATAACAAGATCCGGATTGAACTTGGTTTGAATTACAAGTCAAAAACGAGGAGACCGGGATTAAACCTTGAGTAAGAGAAATACTAAGGATCAAGATTAAACCATAAATCAAATAATAAAGAGATCGAGATTAAACCACGAATCAAAAAATAACGTTAAAGGATTGAATCACAAGTAAGAAAATAAAGAGACTGGATTAAACCACGAGTCGGATGATAACAACAATTGAGATTAAACTGTGACTTTGAATTAAAGAGATCAGGATTGAATCGTGAATCGAAGAATAAAAAGATCGAGATTAAACTGCGAGTCAAAGGATAACAACAATCGAAATTAAACTATGATTTTAAATTAAAAAGATCGAGATTGAACCGCGAATCGAAGAATAAAAAGATCAGGATTAAATCGCGAGTCAGAAAATGACGTTAACTTAGATTGAATCACACATAAGAAAATAAAGTGACCGGGATTAAACCACGAGTGAGAAAAATAAAAACAACTGAGATTAAACCACGAGTCAGGGAATTAATGAAATGATCGGGATTAAACTATGAGTAAAAGATTAAAGATGACTGGGACTAAACCGTAAGTTAGAGAATTAATGAAATGACCGGGATTAAACCACGAGCCAAAGGTTAAAAATGACTGTGACTGAACCGTAAGTCAGAAAATTAATGAAATGACCAGGATTAAACCATGAGCCAAAAATTAAAGATGACTGGGACTAAACCATAAGTCAGAGAATTAATGAAATGATCGGGATTAAATCACGAGCCAAAGGTTAAAGATGACTGTGACTGAACCACAAGTCAGAGAATTAATGAAATGATCGGGATTAAACTGCAAGCCAAAGATTAAAGATGATTGGGACTGAACCACAAGTCAGGAAATTAATGAAATGATCGGGATTAAATCGTTAGCCAAAGGTTAAAGATGACTGAGACTGAACTGCAAGTCAGAGAATTAATGAAATGATCGGGATTAAATCACGAGCCAAAGATTAAAGATGACTGGGACTGAACCGCAAGTCGGGGAATTAATGAAATGAGCGGGATTAAATCGAGAGCCAATGGTTAAAGATGACTGGAACTGAACCGTAAGTCAGGAAATTAATGAAATGACTGGGATTAAACCGCAAGCCAAAGGTTAAAGATGACTGGGACTGAACCGCAAGTCAGAGAATTAATGAAATGATTGGGATTAAATCGTGAGCCAAAAATTAAAGATGACTAGGATTGAATCGCAAGTCAGAGAATTAATGAAATGACCAAGATTGAACTACGAGCCAAAGGTTAAAGATGACTGGGATTGAACCGTAAGTCGGGAATTAATGAAATTACCAGGATTAAACCGCGAGCCAAAGGTTAAAGATGATTGAGACTGAACCGCAAGTCAGAGAATTAATGAAATGACCGGGATTAAACCGCGAGCCAAAGATTAAAGATGACTGGGACTGAACTCCAAGTCAGGAAATTAATGAAATGATCGAGATTAAACCACGAACCAAAGGTTAAAGATGACTGGGACTAAACCGTAAGTCAGAGAATTAATGAAATGACTAGGATTAAACCACGAGCCAAAGATTAAAGATGACTGGGACTAAACCACAAGTTAGGAAATTAATGAAATAATCAGGATTAAACTGCGAGCCAAAGGTTAAAGATGATTGGGACTGAACCGTAAGTCGGGGAATTAATGAAATGATCGGGATTCAATCACGAGCCAAAGGTTAAAGATGACTGGGATTGAACTGTAAGTCGAGGAACTATATAAGACTGAGCTGTGAGTTGAGAAAAAAGAGATTGGGTAATCCATAGACCAACAGTTTTAATTTTAAAGATTGTACTAACATACCATCTTCAAGGCCATCATCTTTGTTTCGAGAAAGAAAAATGTTGATTATTCTCGATGTCTCATAAAGAAACCTTCTATGCAACTTATTGAGAGGTATGTAATGCGTGCAATGATTGTGATGAATGAAAAGACAAAGATGTCGTCAACGAATTATATCATGCATTTCATTCAAGTTAATTCATTTCAAACTTTAAAAACCGCTTCCAGTAATCGCATCCTTTTAAATCTTTCAATTTTCGACCAGAAATCTTGTCTAATGACGGACCCATTTGGCTTTTAATCGTTCAAAAATATTTTTTTTATTCTTTATCCCTTTTTTTTTTCTTTGTCCTTAGTAATCAATCGATTTCGTTTCATTCTTTCTGCCCCCATATTACTATTTTTGTCATCCTCATATTGCATTCTCTTTTCAAGCGATGCATTGGTTTATTATGAGCTTTATCAGTCAATATCTTAATTTTAAATGACAAATGCAATGATTTTAAGTTCAAAGTTGGGTGTGTAATACGACCAGCAATAGGGTATTTTGGGTTTAGAAAGATAAGCCTTTCAAGACATAAAGAACAGTTGACTCAAAAGTATTTCAAAAATCAAATATCAATTCTTTAAATAATGAATATTTGGACGACCTCAGCCTACTCAAACCAGGTCTTTTCTAAAAACTCGTTACATTTACGATCTTGTCACCTGTGATTTTATATGACCAATCCTTGCCTCACATTTGTGACTAATGAGAACTTGTCCCCTAAGAGTCATCTCCTTTAATTCTGGTGACAATTCGTCCATTCGGTGCCACTCCTTCGTTCTCTGAAAAATTTTCTCCGAGCTCCACCTTTATTCAAGTCGCCTTTACAGGTTTTCAGCTTAAATGACCCCCTTTGACTCAAACCGCTCTTTTTCGGGTTTTTAATCTGAATCATTTCCTTTCTCATTTCTTTTTTTTTCATTTTTTTATTTTTTTAAGCAAAATATTTCTTGACAATGTCTGAATTTACAGGACTTGGTAATTCATCTCCGTCCATTTTCATAAAGATCAAAGCTCTACCAGAAAAAGCCTTTTTTACTGCATATGGACCTTCCCAATTTGGCGTCCATTTTCCTCTATTGTCATGCTAATATGGCAAAATCTTTTTCAAAACTAATTCACCCTCACGAAAGCATCGGGGTCGTATCCTTTTGTCATGTGCTCACATGATTCTTCTTTGATACATTTGCCGATAACTGAGTGCTGAGAGCCTTTTCTCTTCAATAAGATTTAGTTGCTCGAAATGATCATGAACCCATTCTGTCTCATCCAATTTTATCTCCATCAACACCTTCAGAGAAAGAATTTTCACTTCAATCGACAGTACAGCTTCCATCCCATACACTAGTGAAAAAAGGTGGCTCCTGTGAAGGTTCAGATTGATGTTCTATAGGCAAGCAAAGCAAAAGGTAACTTTTCATGCCAATTCTTATATGTGTCAGTTATTTTCTCTAATATTCTCTTGATGTTCTTATTCGCAGCTTCCACTGCACCATTCATTTTTGGACGATATGGTGCTGAATGATGATGCTTGATCTTGAACTGTGCACACAATTCTTTCATCATTTTATTGTTTAAATTGCTAGCATTATCTGAGATAATCCTTTCTAAGAGACCATACCAACATATTATCTCTCTTTTTATAAATCTACACACCACTAATCGCATAATACTAGCATACGAAGCTGCTTCCACCCATTTTGTAAAATAATCGATTACCACAAAGATAAATCAATGCCCATTTGAAGCTTTTAGGGTTATGGGTCCGATCACATCCATTCCCCACATGGAGAAAGGCCATGGTGGTGCCAAGACATGCAGCGAGACTGAAAGAGAATGAATTTTATTTGCATAAATTTAGCATTTGTGGCATTTTTTGGCATAACTGATGCAATCATTTTTTATTGTAGACTAGTAGTAACCAGCTCTCATGATCTGTTTGGCCATCATATGCCCAGTAGCATGTGTTCCACAAATTCTTTCGTGTATTTTTTCAAGTATCATTCTTGCTTCCACAACATCGACGCACCTTAGCAAAATCTGATCTCGATTTTTTTTATACAGGATTTCTCCATCAAGCTCAAAACCTGCTGTTAATCTTTGAATGATCTTTTTATCATTTTTTGAAGCCTACTGTGGGTAGTTTTGACACTTGATATACTATACAATGTCATAGTACCATAATTGTCGATCTACCTCTTCTTCCACATTTGAACAGTGGGCTGGTGAAACTTTTATTTATACTCTAATGGGCTAGATCCCCATACTATTATTTAACTTAAACATTGCTGCCAAAGTAGCCAAGGCATCAGCAATCTGGTTTTTTTCTCGAGAAACATGTTGAAATTGAATCTCTTTAAAATGTTTCCTCAAGCTAGCTATATGCCTTTGGTATAACACTAGTTTCGAGTCCCTGATCTCCCATTCACCTTTTAGTTGATAAATTACCAAGGTTGAATCCCTATATACTTTTAGTGTTTCAATTTTTTTTTCAATGGCCATCTGTAACCCCATGACATATGCCTCATATTCAGCGACATTGTTTGTGTAATTGAAATCTAACCTTATGGTACATGGGTAATAATTTCCTTCTGGGGATATTAGCACTGCTCTAATGCCATGCCCCATTATATTGGATGCCCCGTCGAAAAACATTTTCTATACTTCTCTTATAGGCTTTTTATCTTCATCCTATAAGATTGCCATCAAATCTTCATCTGAAAACTCAAACTTCATAGGTTCATAATCTTCTGTAGTTCGATCAGCAAGAAAATCAGTAATTGCAATCTTTTTTATAGATTTTTGTGTCACATACACAATATCATATGCTGAGAGCATGACCTGTCATCTCGCCAGCCTGTCTGATAATGATGGTTTTTCAAAAATATACTTGAAAAGATCCAATTTTGATATTAGCCACGTCGTATGGTAGAACGTGTATTGCCTGAGTCTACGAGTAGTCCAAGCCAGGGCATAACATTTTTTTTTATTTGGGGGTACTTGGCCTTGTACTCTGTAAACTTTTTACTCAAATAGTATATAGCATACTCTTTCTTGCCAGTTTCATCTCTTTGCCCCAATACACATCCCATCAATTTTTTTTGAATCGTTAGATATAAAATCAACGGTCTTCTTGTAACTGGTGAAACCAACACCAGTGGGTTTATCAAATACTCTTTAATCTTTTCAAATGCATTTTGGCATTTTTCATCCCATTCACCAGGGTTATTTTTGTGAGGTAACTTGAAGATTGGATCACATTTCGAGGTAAGTTAGGATATAAAGCGAGAAATATAATTCAATCGCCACAAAAAGCCTCTCACCTCCCTTTGCGTGCGTGGTGCTGACAATTCTTGAATAGCTCAAATTTTATCAAGGTCTACTTCTATACCTCTTTCATTGACTATAAACCTTAATAATTTTATAGATTTAATACCAAAGGTGCATTTGACTAGATTCAACTTGAACTGGTATCTCTGTAATCTTTTAAAAAGCTTTCTGAGATTAACAACATGATCTTCCCATTCTTGAGACTTAGCTATCATGTCATCGACATATACCTTTATCTCTTTATGCATCATATCATGAAAAATAATGACCATCGCCCTTTGATATATGGCACCAGCATTTTTTAGCCTAAAAGATATAACTTTATAGCAAAACGTACCTCACATTATCACAAATGTAGTTTTTTTCATATCTTCACGAGCCATTTTGATCTGATTGTAGCTAGAGAACCCATCCATGAATGAAAAAGTAGAGTGCTTAGCAGTATTATCCACAAGGGTATCAATATGTGGCAATGAAAAATTATACTTTGAGCTAGCCCTATTTAAATCTCGATAGTCCACACACATTCTAACTTTTTCATCTTTCTTGAAAACTAAGACTATGTTGACTACCCATTCAAGGTACTTGGCTACTTCTAAAAAACCAGTGTCAAATTGCTTTTTTACTTCTTTTTTTATCTTCTATTGTATTAGTCGGCATTCTGGTTTTAAAGGCAACCTATGCTCAACCATCTCTGTTTTAAGTCTTAGTATATCCTGGTAAGACTATGGAAATACATCCATATAATCTTATAGCAGATTCACCAACTTTTGCTTCTCAATCGATGATAGTGAAGTACCGATCCTAACTTCTTTTTTATTGTCACCATCTTCCAAATTTAATAGGTCACTTAATTCCTGGTGGGGTTCTATAATTTTTTTCTCTTGTTCCATCCATTTCAACAGATCATAAGGTAAATCATAGTCTTTTGAATAAACATTGTTATCAAGCTCGCTAATGTAAGTCAAATTTTCAAAATCAAACCCGGTGTTATTACCTTGATCGTCCATAATGTTCATTATTAGAAAACCTAAAAATGGGTATAATCACAAAGAAATATTATTGATCTTGGCAAGGGCAAAGAGAATGGTAATCAAAGAAAAAAAATGAAAAATAGAAAACATGGTATAAGTGAAATGCATTGCATTCATTATTTTATTAAGACAATGAAAATAAGCCCAAACACTTAACCTTCGTATGTTCTTGGGCAGAAGTAATTAGAATTTTTGAGTTAAAAGGTTCAATGACAATAAAAATGGTACACCATTCTTCGAGTCTCCTAAAAAGGAAAAAAGATCTCTTTATCTTGCATGGCTCCTTCATCTGCTTCCATTTGAAATCGCGAGAAAACTTTCTCTAATCCTATTACCAGTCCCTTTTGTTCAACTTCTGTCGACCTAAGATAGATATGTCCGGCTGAATGAAAGGTTTCATACAAATAAGGAAACACCATTTTTCCATCAATCGAATTTTACCCTTTGAGGTGTGCCATTCTCTTTTCTTTCTTCTCTAGCATTACATTTTTTTTATCAGTAGTTGTAGGCTTATAGCCTAACCTCCATCTTTCTTTGTTTTCAATCAGGCATGATGCTCTTACGATTCCTTGTAGAGCTTTCTCTAAGCCTTGCTTGACTTGCTAACCCTTACCAGTAGTCTGCTTGATCACCATATTCGTAGCTTTTGATAATTAAAGGATCGACATCCTTTACCTCTCTCTTACGTAAGTAGCATTTGCTACTTCAAAAGTTTTGAAAGAACATTCAATTACTTTTTCTGCTGCCTCAACGTAGGGAGTTATTAAGGTCTTTATTACCAATAAGTCCTCTTTACCATCCACACAAACTTGTTTTTCTTCCATGATAAATTTTACCTTCTGATGTAGCGATGAAGGTACAACTCCGATAGTATGAATCCAAAGTCTTTCAAGTAGACAACTATATGCTAGAGTTATGTCCATTACTTGAAATATGACATTAAAGATACAAAGATCGATCTATAATGGGATCTTTATATCGCCAATTACCTATCTTCATGCTTCGTCAAATGCTCTTACAATTATATGGTTATTTCGCATGTGAGAGGGGTCCATTAGAAGCTTTGACAATGTCGTCAGAGGCATAACATTAATAGATAATGCATTATCAATCAGTACTTTGACCATAGTGTGGGACTTACACTTAATAGTAACATGTAAAGCTTTAACACTACCACGTCCCTCCGGAGATATTTCATCATCATTGAAGGTGATGAAATTCGAGGCTATAATATTCTCAACCATGTGATATACCTTATCAACAGAAATGTTATGCTCGACATAAGCTTGGTTGAGCACTTTTAGCAAAGCATTCCTATGCGGCTTAGAATTCAATAGTAGTGACAGTAAAGAAATACGAGTTAACAGTTTATTTAACTGGTCAACCACACTATACTCACTGTGTTAGATGATATTTAAAAACTCACAAGCTTCTTTTTCTTACACCGATTTGTTAACTTGCACTCTTGAGCTTACCATCGATTGAGAATCTTGGCTTTCTTTTGCGTCTTCTTCTCCTATCTTGCCTTTCCCTTTCCTGGCCTTTTCTGACATTTCAAAAGTGTAAATTCGACCACTTCGGGTCATTCTTCCTATTTTCGTTATGTTGACGGTATTTTCACGATTTGGATTATTCGAGGTCATATCAAGCCCTCGCATTACTACATCATAATCGTATCTCCATGAAATTGCTTTATCGATTTGATAAGGGAATGGACTAAGGACATAAATGGTCATTGGTGTCTTAGAAGAGAAGATAGTTTTCTCAGTTAGGGGCTCTAGTTTCTCATTATAGTAAACAATGAGGGGTTTGGGGATAAAAGACTTGCTAGGACACTCGTCACCCACTGTATTCATCATAGAATTTAATGATGGCCTTATCCATCAAGCTCTGCAATGTTTGCTTAAAGACCTCACAACTTTGGATCGAATGTCCAATTATTCTCCCACGGTATTTACAAAAATGGTCAGGGTTTTCATGACTGCCATTGTCATCCAAAAATAATGGTTGAATCATGCCCATCTCATACAAACAGTCGTACACCTATTCAAAAGGGGTTCTGACTTCATCCGTGCATCTTTTGATCTTCACATATTTTTCTTTACCCACCATATTGATTTTCTCTTCGGTGTGATCCGGTAAAAGGTTTCCACTGACACTTGGCTTGAATTTAGTATCAAAAGACAAAAGCCCATCATTTATCAAACCTTGCAGCTTGTGTTTAAATGCCATGCAATTTTTAGTAGAGTGTCTTGTAACTCCATAATGATAATCGCACTTGACGTTAGGGTCATACCAACTTGGGTAAGGTGGTTTTAATGGTTTCGCATAAGTAGGAGAGACAAGATGGCGTCTCATTAATTGAAGGTACAAATAGGTGTAAGATATGAGAATTGGGTCAAAATGAGGTCTTTTCCGATTATTATTATTCTATGAGTTTTTTTTATTGCTGTTTGGGTAGGTTGGTCGAGTAAATGGTCGAGCTGGAAGTGTAGAGGTGTAATTAGATGGTTGAAGGCTAAAACTTGGTTTGAAAAGCAATTGCTGGGGTGTTCGGTAATGGTATGGTTGTTGAAAGATTTGGTTTATGGCAGGGTAGTAAGGGGGTATGGATTATATAGGATAAAAGGATGGTGTGAGGGATTTCTGTGAGTCACAGCATTGTCTCCTGTTTTTTCTTCTTTAAAGTTGCTGTCTTTTTTCAGACCTTTCAATTTTGCCATTTTTTATAGCATTTTCTATCATCTCTTTTGAGATTACCGTATTAGAGAAATTTTTTGTGACATTCCCCATCAATCTGTTATAATACAAGGCCTTCAGTGTATTTACGAATAGCACGATTATCTTTTTTTCAGTCAGTGGCGGTTGGATCTGGGCTGTTATATCTCTTCATCGATGTGCGTATTCTTTGAAGGTTTTCATCAATTTTTTCTCTATATTTTATAATGACAGCCTATCAAGGGCTGTATCCAAGACGTGCTTATAATGAGCAAGAAAAATTTTGTCCAAATCTTTCCACGAATGGATCTTGCTTCGATCTAACTATATGTACCATTTAGCTACTGAACCAATCAAACTATCTTAGAAACAGTGTATCAATAGTTTGTCGTTATGGGTATGACCCATCATCTTTCTACAAAACATGGTGATATGAGCAGAAAGACACTTTGTTTCATCGTATTTCTTAAAATCTGGGGTCTTATTTTGGTGAGATAACCAAGTCAAGCATTAGGCTGAGCTCATTGGCATTAATAACCCCATAAATGTCATTACCTTCAACCGTTTTGAGCCTCTCTTCGAGTTGGTCCTACTTGTTTCGAATATCTGAATTCATAATAGGTTCTGACCTTTCGTGAGATTTCTCCTGTTCAATAGGGTCATCAAGATTCGGTACCATGATGGGATCGACTGGGATGGGTCTCAAATTAGTATTCAAGTGGGTCTGCTATTGACTTGCAGAATGATTGACATAGGGGTATGGCTGTGCACTTTGTGGTTGTATGTGTATACCCCGAGGAACTTGAACCTGAACCTGAGGTGGAGTAAACCCTAGAGGGTATAATGGTTTTTCCATATTAACTTCATCCCCTGTTCTTGATGCGTCAGTGACTCATTTTCCTTTCATTGAACCAATCAACAGTTGTCTTAATTCAACCATTTGTACTTCAATGCTTTATTGTATTTCCATCACTCTTTCTCGTATCTCTTCCTGTGCCCTTTCGACCCTTTCAAATCTGGTTGTATTCTCTTTTTCCATGACTCGAGTCTGAGAACAAGTATTATATCTATGTGAAATTGACGAATTTTGATTCTTTAACTTTGCTATCCTTGAACCTTAGTTTATTAACCATGAATTAGATCGCATGATATAATGTCATTGATATTGTTAGTAGTATGAAAATGCATGCATGAAATGAATGAAATGCGAATTAGGGAATTGTCTTAGATCGATCGAAACAAAAAGAAACATTCATTAACTATGGGAGTCTTTATACATCATCCGATCATTCTTACATTAAAGCCATAAAAACATTTGATTTGAGCATATTGCTCCCTAACTTCATACAAAAAATACAATAATCTTTGACTATGGCCTTGGATTGGTACAATCTCTCGTTCCAGTGCTTCCGCCTTTTCAACCATGTTACTTGCTTTTCGAAAAGCCTTGTAGATTTGAGCAGTCAGATGTTCGATGTATTGCTGCCTCCCTAAACTTTTTGCTCTCAATATCTCTCGAGCATCTACCTCCATATTGCAAGTGCGAGCCTAATAATCCTCTCTCTTGCCACTCAGTCAAAATCCTATCTATGTGACTCTGATTACTTGTCAATTGAAGCTTCAAGCTCATTAATTCATGCTCTAAGGCTTTTTTCTCACTTTGCAAATCGGAGTTCTTGTTTTGTTCCCTCCTTAGTTCAGTTTTTAGCTTTTCACTTTCTCTTTGGTGCCTTGCTACCTTTTCAGAAGCTCCTGAAAGTTTTTCTTTCCATTCATGCTGTTCTTTAGTGAGTGTGGAAATCATTTCTTTGTTCTCTTGAGATCTATTCTTCCAATATTCCACCATATCTCGTAGTTCTTCCATATCTTTTTTAGATTCCTTCAAAGGTTTACTATCCAACCTTAATTTCTTATTTTTTTTATGGAGATTTTACAGATTCTCTTTCAATATTTTTCGTTCTTTAGTCAACTTCTGTACTACATCATCTCTCATCATCAAATCATATCTCAATTGGTTAACCTGATCCATCATAGCCATTTTTTCTTTCTCTAGCCTTTTTTTTTCAATCTCAAACTCTCGTTAAGTGATCTCAAAAGTTGATAATACCGATACTGAAATAGGAGCTGGCAACTTCTCTGAAATATCAGCTGGTAAAGGCCTAATTTCGTTAACCCTTTTCATCATCCACGTAAAGTAACCTTCAACAATATTATCTGTGAATCTAGCTGAGCTCATTCGGTTGACCTGTTTCCATGCTTTGATGATTTCATGAACCCTTTTCACATAACCGGATGTTTCATAATCAAACTCGAGTGAACCGAGCCTATGAGTCATAGGGATGAATTACTATGAGTCATATTGTCTTTGAACCATAAGGGACACGTAACTTACTACCCCTCATATTCATAACAAAGGTACCCATGACTCATCTCCACAACTATATAAGATGGCCATCAAAAGCATCAATGGTGCCCTCCATATTACATCATCGCTAGCGAGCTTCAGAAAGAATGCCAACCATTGACCTTTTGTCCAATATTTCCTCCATTCCTTAGCAATAAACTCCTTGATAAGACTGAAATGAATAGAGAATGGCCGAAATGATGTCTTTTTTTCCCTCAAAAATGGCTTCTGAGCCAAACAAAAAGTAATTGAACACACCCCATAAATCATCCTTCACCCTTTCTTCGACAAAAATTAAGTGAACTAATAGTCTCTGCCAAAATAGTTGGTGAAGGGTTTATACCTTTATCTAATTGCTCAAAGAAATCAACCACTAATGCTTTTATATGTCCTAACACCTTAGGGAATATCATCAATCCATATGCGGTCAAAGCAAATACATCCAACCCCTGATCAGTATCAATATACTTTTTTATGTACTCGAGCAGAAAAGCTGATGGAATGGTGTCAACCCCGTTCTTTTTCTTCTTGTGCTTATCTATCTCTTCAACCTCCACTTGCATGATCTTGGCTAACTTTTTTCTATATCCGATAGTCTTATGCTCTTTCCAATAAATCTTATCTTGATTGGTAGACTCTATATGAAGTAAAGAAGAATATTTTTCGATCATGAAAGGTTTATACCTTTATCTAATTGCTCAAATAAATCGACCACTAATGCTTCTATATGTCCTAACACCTTAGGAAATATCATCAATCTATATGCGATCAAAGCAAACACATCCAACCCATGATAAGTATCAATATACTTTTTTATGTACTCGAGCAGAAAAGCTGATGGAATGGTGTCAACCCCGTTCTTTTCCTTTTTGTGCTTGTCTATCTTTTCAACCTCCACTTGCATGATCTTGGCTAACTTCTTTCTATATTCGGTAGTCTTATGCTCTTTTCAATAGATCTTATTTTGATTGGTAGACTCTATTCGGAGTAAAGAAGAATATTTTTCGATCGTGGGGGCTAAGTCTTCTTAGCTGAATACAAAGTATCGATAAGATGGATCCCAGAACTGTATTGTAGCTCTCATCAACTGTTCATCAATCTTCACTGACATAAGCAGTGCCACATCCTCATATTTTTTGGAAAAAAAATTCCTTTCTCTCTGTTTTCCATTATTTCCAAATGGCTTCCAATTCTGATATATTATTTTGACTGAGATCCATATGCACTGACTATGGTAGCACCGAAATGTGACCATCTACTAAGCAATCTCTTTTTTTCTTCTGAATACCTTCTGAATGGCTCTTGATCTCTAAGTAACTCTTACACACAGACAACATTCTTTAGATTTTCTGAAAGTTTTTTTGGTTGAAGATTGGTCCAAAATAATACCCTCTAAAAATATGGTACCTAGATGATACATGCAACAAAATTGAAGACAATAAAACAAATCAATAATGTAAACAAAACAAATAAATAAAAATGAGTAAATGAATGAACAAGTATAACATACGTCATAACAGAATATACATAGTGTCCTAATTTAGGTAATTTTCTCGTAAAAAGGATAGCATGGCTCTATCCTAAAGTTGGACCTTACGGCTCACTATATACCGGATTAAGATTTATGTGTCTAAAGGTTCCCAGACTATTTCTCACATCATCATCCATTATAGACTAGTAAGGCTCTCTGATCCTCATCCACTACAGGCTACTAATGGAACAGTTCAATCTAAGTGAAAGTGTTTCGCTAGCAAATGCGGAGGTTATCACCTCACGAGAGCGTAGCTACTTTACTTCCTCCTAAAAGGGATAGAGCTCGGGTCTGGAGCTCATGCATGAATATGCAAAGTGTGTACAAAATAATATATTAATCAAAATACCATAAACACAAAATTAAGATAAAATAACAACTAACATTCAATTTAGCTTATTCATTAACATATATATTTTTAAAAAATCAAAATAAAGGAGATTAAATGAAATGTCAAATAAAACCAATTGAATCCAACAATTCTTAATAGCGCATAATTAAAAGTTTTGGCTTGACTCTCAAATTTTATCCCCAATGGAGTCGCCAAGCTGTCGTAATGGTTTTGAGACCATCAGATGTAAAAGAGTTTTAAAATAAAAAAAAATAAAAATGTGAAAGTCACCACTAATCTTTGTTAGGGTGTGATTGGCCACCCAAAAGTTTATCCTTTTAATAAAACTATAAAAACAGGTTTAAAGTTTATCAAAAAGATAAATTTCAGTCTACGAAAAACCAGGTTGGGTCCGGGAGTCGGTTACGCGTGGGAAAGGATTAGCACTCCCACAACGCCTATAAATTGGTACCATTTAATTACGCGCTATTTTTGGTGTTGGATAAAAATGGTTTTAATTTGAAATTTAGCACTAATTTCCTTCATTTGGAAAAATAAAATTTTGCTAAAAATTTTTATTTAAAACTATTGAGAAAATATTTAAGTTAAAGAATTATCTTAAAATTCTCCAACATCTAGGCAGAATTTAAAATAACTATTTTCGCTTAAGATTTAACACAATAATTATTAAAATGAAATAACAATCTTTATAGAAAATAATTGTTAGTGACTCTCCAACATTTAGGCAGAGTACTAAGAATTATTTCTTTCGGAATGTTATTTTTATTTTATTTTATAATATCATAAAAAAATATTTTTAAAAGTATTATTCTTTTTTTTTTACTATAAAATATTTTATGATCGAATAATAAATTAAAGAGAGAATAATGTAGACAATTATTGATGATAACATGCTAACGTATGTATGCTAATAAATGTCATATAACATGAAATGCAATTTAAGAGTTGGATTTTTAAGTATAATGAGACCATCCTGACTTTCCAACATCTAAGCAGAGCTTATGACTGTTTATATTTAAGATCTCAATTTTTTATTATACTTTTTATTTATTAATCTTATTATTAATGTGAATTAAGAACTCGTGTGAAAAACTTAATGAAATGGAGTTTCCTAAATACCCCATCATTTAGACAACATTCGAGAACAAACCATTTCATGCGAGATTTTTACACGTGTTCTTAAAGTTTTGAAATAGATTTAGGGTAAAATTTTAGGGTTTAAGTTTAGGGTTGTAGACACCGATTTTGTCTGGGTTTACTGTTTTAATTTTAATAATAATAATAATAATAATAATTTAAAAAAATAATTATTATTAATTATATAAAAAAACATATAAAAAATAAAAAAAAAACAAAAAGAGAAAAAATAGAAAGTAGGGTGGCTGGCGCTATTGTCGCCCCCTACGACCCGACCAACCCCTTGTCAGCCTGCTGACCAGCCCCCTGACCAGCTCTCTATTCAACCCACCTACAGCTACCCTACAGCCACCCAAATCCCCCTAATTGAAACTCTTTAAAATCAACAACCCATTCCCCCTTTTAAACTCTCAAACCCCCCTCTCAAAAAGCTCTCTCGAACGTCTAGAAACCCGTTCACTTCACCCCTACCAAAAATCACCAAGCTTAGATGAGCTACCCCTCCCTCAAAGTACTCCCAAACACCCACACCAACCACGAAAACAGAAACGCAAAAACAGAAACAAAAAAAAAAAACAAACAGTCATCCCCGTAGGGAGGAACCTCATTGCCAAGCTCTCTGCAAGAACACAAAAAGAATCAGATCAGCCTTCATTTTACGAAAAAGAAAAAGAAAAATAGCAAACTTAAAAAAGTTTAAACTTTGATCTACGCTGATCGGGGCTTGTTCTCCCGAAAAGGACCTCAGATCTGAACTCAAGAGGCCGAGAGGAGCATCGCGGTGAATTTTGGTAATTATCTTACCACCGACGACCACCGTCGGTGGTCGGTGCGATGCTCCGGCGGTAGGATGGCGAGACGGCCGGACCTCTCCCCTAAAGCTCTCTTTCCCTCTCCACCATTTTTTTTTGAAAACAGAAACCAAATGAACAAAAAATTTTTTTTTTTTTGTTATATATAAAGGACTAAGGAGCAAAACGACGTCGTTTTAGGCGAGGAGGATCAGCGCGTTGACCTGGATCCGACCCGAGATCCGCGTAAATCGACCCGTCAACCCGCTTCAGCCAACCTTGAATTAGTCCAAAAGAACCGCCTATGAACCGATCTGAACCAGTCCGAACCACTGATTGAACCGTAAAACCGGTCAGACCAGACTAGCATTGATTGAACCGTTGACCGTTCTGGTTCAAGTAAAAAAAATTTTTTTTTCAATTTTCTAATTTTTTATATTATTATTTTTGTTATTTTAAGTATATTTTTATATTTATGCATGATAAATTTTTAAATTTGTTAGAATAAATGTTTAATTGTTTTAATAATAATAAAATTGAAAACGAATAATAATTAAAAATATATTAAAAATGTTCAAAAAATATTTATTATTATTATTATTTTCCTTGTCTAGATGTTGAAGGGAATAAAAAATATTTTTTAAAAAAATAATTCTGCCTAGATGTTGGGGAATTATTATGAATAAATTTTCATAAAAAAAAACACATAAGAAATTTTTAATTAGTTTTCAAAAATTATAAAAAATTGAACCTGCTCCGAAAATCTGCCTAGATGATGGAAATTTTTAGAGATGTTCGCATTTTACTTAAACCTTAAACACTAATTTTTAATTTTCAAAATCCTAAGTTTTTAAAACCCCTAAAAATCCAAAATCCTTTAAATCCAAACCCCTAAAAAATCTAAAATCCCTTAAATCCAAACCCCCTAAAATCCGAAACCCCTAAAATCCAAACCCTTAAATCAAAACTCCAAACCTCAAAACCTAAACCCTAAAATCTCCAAACTTTAAAATCAAAACCCTAAACCTTTCATATCCTAAAATTCAATCTTTAAAACCCTCTAAACCTTAAAATCAAACATTCAAAACCTCTACTCAAGCCCTTACTCAAAACCTCCTAACAATCCTAAGGACACGTGTGAAAATTCTATTCGAAGCAATTTGTTCCCGAATGTCACCTAGATAATGGAGTATTTAAAAAATTTTACTTCGTTAAGTCTTTTCACACGATTTCTTAATTCACTTTAATAATAAGATTAATAAATAAAAAGTATAATAAAAAATTGAGATCTTAAATATAAACAGTCGCACCTAAGCCCTGCCTAGATATTGAAAAGTCGAGGTGGCCTCATTATATTTAAGAATCCAACTTTTGAATTGCATCTCATCCTATATAACATTCATTGGCCTACATACGTTAACATGTTATTGTCAGTAATTATTTGCACTATTCTGTCTTTAATTTTTATTTACTACTTGGCGATAAAATATTTTATAATAAAAAAGAATCATACTTTTTAAAAAAATTATGATATTACAAAATAAAATAAAAATAATATTTCGAAAGAAATAATTTTTGGTACTCTGTCTAGATGTTGAAGAGTCACTAACAATTATTTTCTATAAAGATTGTTATTTCATTTTAAAGATTATTGTGTTAAATCTTAAGCAAAAAGAGATATTTTAAGTTCTGCCTAGATGTTGGAGAATTTTAAGATAATTCTTTAACTTAAAGATTTTCTCAATAGTTCTAAATAAAAAATTTTAGCAAAATTTTACTTTTCCAAATGAAGGGAATTAGTGTTAAATTTCAAGTTAAAATCATTTTTATCCAACATCGAAAATAGCACGTAATTAAATAGTACCAATTTATAGGCGTTGTGGGGGTGCTAATCCTTCTCCATACGTAACCGACTTCCGGACCCAACCTGATTTTTCGTAGATTGAAATTTATCTTTTTGATAAACTTTAAACCTGTTTTTATAGTTTTGTTAAAAAGATAAACTTTTGGGTGGCCAATCACACCCTAACAAAGATTGGTGGCGACTTTCATTTTATTTCTCTCGATTTTAAAAAACTCATCTTTTACGTCTGACGGTCCTAAAATCGTTACGATAAGGGTTTGGGGTTTAATTAAAACATGAACATCTCTAAAAATTTTCATCATCTAGGCAGACTTTCGGAGCAAGTTCGATTTTTTTATAATTTTGAAAACTAATTAAAAATTTCTTATATATCTCTTTTTATGAAAATTTATTAATAATAATTCTCCAACATCTAGGGGGAATTATTTGTTTAAAAAATATTTTTTTATTACCTCCAACATCTAGGCAGGAAAAATAAAAAGCTTATTCCATTATTATTATTATTATTATTATTTAAATATTTTTAATACTTTTTTTAGTTATTATCCTATATTATTTTCATTTTATTATTATTAATAACAATTAGATATTTATCCTAATAAATTTAAACATTTATCATGCATAAATATAAAATAACAAAAATAATAATATGTAAAAAAAATTAGACAAAAAAATTTTTTTTACCTGAACCGGATAGGTCAACGGTCCGGTCAATACTGGTCTGGATCGGTCTGACCGGTTCGACAGTTCGATTGGCGGTTCGGGAAATCCAGCGGTTCAGACTAGTTCACTGCCAATTCGTTTGAATCAGTTCAAGGTAGGCTGAGGCGGGTCATCGGGTTGAGTTTACGGATCTCGGGGTCAAGTTCGGTCCACGCGCGGATCCTCTACGCTTGAAACGACGTCGTTTTGCCCCTATGTTTTCTATAAAAATCAAATTTTTTTCTCAGTTTGTTTCATTTCACAGAAAAAAAAGGCTTTGAGGGGTTCTCTAGCTTCCGTCAAAATCTAACGCCGGACGTTGTGCTGGCGATCGTATGGGTCGCCGTCGACGGTGATCGCAGAGAGTCACCAAAAATTGCTCTCGATGCCCTCTTTCCAAATCCGACCTTCGTTTGGCCTTAAAGTGCCTTGACAATCGTGAATCTATCTTCAAAGTTTATGATCTCTCTTTTTTTTTTTTTTTCAAACGGCTTAAACTGATGATTTCTCCTTCTTGTTTCAGGTGACTGTGGCGCTGAGGTTCCTCTCTGCGGGGAGGACTGTGTTTTTTTTTCTTATTTTTTTTTTTGCTAGATCTGTTTCGTTTTCAATTTGGGTATTTTTTGGGGGTGTTTGAAATTTAGTTTTTTATGCGTGGGAATGAGGGTCTGTTTGGGGGTGTTGAGAGTGTTTTAAGGGGGGGAATTTGTCTGAGCTCAAGGGTTTTCATGGGGGTAGATTGAACGGGTATTCCTTTTTTTTTCAGAGAACCTACGCGAGAGCTGAAGGGAAAATGGGCTGGAGATTTTAAGGAGCTTTAATTAGGGGGATCTAGGTAGCTATAGGGTAGTTGTAGGTGGGCTGAACAGGGAGCTGGTCAGGGGCTGGTCAGGAGGCTGACAGGGGGCTGGTCGGGGGCTGGACAGAGGTGGCAGAGACGTCGTACCAACCCTTGGTTTCTATCTCATTTTCTTTTTTTTAATTTTTTAATTAGTTAATTTTTAATTAATAATAAATTTTTTACTTATTAACTATATTTTAAATATTTTTATTATTATTATTATTATTATTATTATTATTATTATACTAAAATGAAAGCAGTAGATCTAAACAAAACCGATGTCTACACCACCCTTGTTATCAAATTTGTTCTTATTTTCATCAAATTTTAATTTGTCTATTGCTTATAGGTAAAACTCCCGTAGCAAGATATATATATATATATATATAATATACATACTAAAAAAAAATCACCTTCAACAATGCGAAATTTTTATAAATTTATATATTTTAAAAAATAAAAAATATTTATATTTTATATGTATTACGAAATATTAATTTGAATCTAATCAAAATTTGTAAATAATCATATTTTTCTTTGAGAAACGTTAATGTTTAACACATAATATTGGGAATTTAGGGTTTCATATAATAATTTCGTTAATCATATAATTAAAAAAAAAGTATTTAAATATATAATTATAATTATTTAAATTCTTTTAACTTTTGTTGTTTGGAGAGGGATTAACACATATTAAAGTAAATTTTTTTATTTTTATAATTTTTTTAATCATTGATTTAAATAACTTTAAAAGAAGAAATTAAATTATTTTTTTATTTATCTTTATTATTTTTTAAATCTATTAAAATAAATTATTACGAAAAGATATACAAGTAAAAAGTTTTATACTAATATAAAAATTTTATTTGTATCTATCATACAATTTATATATGATTTTTTTTTATTTTTTGTTTGATACAATAAATATTTATTATTTATTTATCCTCTCCTCTCTATTCTCTCTCTTCGTTATATGGTTTCCTTGAACTTTCTTTCTATATTTTTTTTCTCTTAAAATGTTTTAAAAAATTATAACTTTCTTTCTATATTTTCTTCTCTTAAAATGTTTTAAACAATTATAAAACAAAAAAATGAAAGATCAAAATGCCTTTAATATTAATTTAACAAAAATAGACGAAAGCTTCACCAATAATGCTAAAAAATGAAACGAGAAAATCACATATAAAATAGTTGGTAAACAAAGTGCAATAACATACGATGTGTATTTTAATTTCAATAAGTTAAACATATATTTTTTAAATTCAAGAAGCGGTGTTAAAAAATTATCATGTATGTTTTGTTTTTTATATTAATTTTAATTTTTTAATATATTCTTTAAAAAATGTGATAATCGTCTTAGTTATGTTGATGACGTATATATAAGAATCTATTGATATTTTATGACATAAATTTTCATGTACGATGAGGAGTTGGTAAGAACAGTAAAACTGTGATTCGCACATGCCTATATAAACAATTATTTCTTAAGCAGAATGGGCAGACTACCAAATAGACAAATGGAGCAAGTTGAGATATATATGAAAGATAAAAGAATTATGGCCGGTACATTTAAAAAAAAAAATCTGGCCTACTAGAACTCGTCATTGTGAGTTTGGGAAGTTTTCGAGAAAGCATGAGGGAAAAAAAAAAGACCTCATGGAAGTCTTCTTGGAAAGAAATGGCATGTTGCTAACTATGTGACTGAAATGGAAAACGAATGGCAAGAAACAAATAAAATAAAATAATAAACCTTCGGCAACCCATCTTTGAATTTGGGAAAGGAGACAAAAATACTGGCCCACCATGTTCCCTCTAAAGTACAATCAAGAAGATTAGGAAAGTATATTTAAAAAAAAAAAAGACTAGGAAAGTCCAAAGAAACAATTCTACTTTATTTTTAATGAATCTAACTAATCTTTATATACTTAATAACATAAAATAATATAAGATAGAAAGAAGCAGTTTTGGATTTTTTTTGTTTTTCTACTGCTTAGCTTTGCTTAGCACGTAACAAAATAAAAAACATTTGTTGTTTGGGATTGGATGGTTCTTAGAGACTTATTGAATAGAGTGTTTGATAAATTATTTGTGAAAATATTCGATTTTTTAATTTTTATTTATTTATTAAATTAAATAAATAATTTTAAATAATATTTTTATATTTATTTATTATGAACCAAACACAAATAAAAATATATTAATGTTGTTTTTAGCGATAAGTTTATGAATTTATGTTTTATTATATTTATAAGTTTAAATTAAACTTTTATATTTAAATTTAAAATTATTATTTTACTTGTATCTATCAATTTGAATTTGAATTTAAATTTGAGCATACATAATTAAATTTAAAATTGAGTATGAAAATTAAATTTATTTTAATCAAACGAGTTTAAATAATTTAATTTTTATCTTAAATTAAATTTAAATTTAAAAATTAAAATTTGATCGAATACAAATGAAATTTCAAACAACTAAATTCTGGTTGAACTCAATTTTCTCACCACCCCCCATATAACCAACAAATGAACTCAACATGTTCGGGGAAAGCTATGAGAGAAAGTCCAAAATGTGAGTAGGTGGCCTATTTGTTAAGAAGAATGGGCAGACTTCCAAATACACAAATGGAGCCAGTTGAGATACATGAAAGATAAAAGAATATGGCCGGTACTTTAAAAAAAAAAAATCTGGCCTACTACAACTCCTCATTTTGAGTTTGGGGAGTGTTCGAAAATGCATAAGGGAAAAAAGAAAAAGAATACAAAAGACGTCATGGAAGTCTTTTTGGAAAGAAATGCATGTTGCTAGCTATGTGACTGAAATGGAAAATGAATGGCAAGAAAAAATAATAAAATAATAAGCCTTCAAGAAGCCATCTTTGAATTCGGGAAAGGAAACAATAATATTGGCCCATCGTGTTACCTCCTCCAAATTTGAATTTAAATCTAATTTAAATTTAAAAATTAAAATTTGCTCAACTACGAGACGAATTTCAAATAATTAAATTCTGAACTCAAATTTCTCACCACCCTCCGTATAACCAACAAATGAACTCGACATGTTCGGGGAAAGCTATGAAAGAAAGTCCAAAATGTGAGTTGGTGGCCTATTTGTTAAGAAAATGGGCAGACTTCCAAATACACAAATGGAGCAAGTTGAGATACATGAAAGATAAAAGAATATGACCGGTACATTAAAAAAGGAAAAAAAAAAGTCTGGCCTAGCACAACTCTTCATTTTGAGTTAGGGGACTGTTCGAGGAGGCAAATAAAAAAAAAGACCTCATGGAAGTCTTATTGGAAAGAAATGCAAGTTGCTGACTATGTAACTTTCAAATGGAACATGAATGACTAGAAAAAAAAATAAAATAAAACAATAAGCCTTCAATACCCCATCTTTTAATTCGGAAAAGGAGACAAAAATAATGGCCCACCATGTTCTCTCCTCCAAATTACAATCAAGAAGACTCGGAAAGTCTATTTAAAAAACAAATTGCTAGGAAAGTCCAAAAAAACCATTCTACGTCATTTTTAATGAATCTAACTCACCTTTATACATTTATCAAATAAATAAAATAATATGAGATCGAAAGAAGCAAAAGTTTTGGATTTTATGGTTTTTTTACTGCTTAGTACATAACAAAATAAAAAACATTTTTATTTGGGATTGGTTGTCTTTCAATTTAATAATGAGACAAAAGTTCTGGGTTGATCGAGATTACTTTTGTTTTTTTTTTTTTAAATTAATTTCAATTTTTATGAAAACAACTTTTTTTTTCAAAAAAATAAATATATTCTTCCAACATCAAGAATTGCATCATCTTCACATGATAGCAACTAGGATCACGAAAACAACGTGTTCTTTTTTTTTTTTTCAATTTCAACTAATTGAACAAAAACAAAGCCAAAACCCTTGAAAACATAAAACCAAAAATTAGCATTATTTGTCAACAATTCCAAACCACCCTTGTTATCAAATTTGTTCTTAGTTTCATCAAATTTTAACTTGTCTATTGCTTGTAGGTAAAACTCCCGTAGCAATATATATATATATATATATATAATATACATACTAGAAAAAAATAACCTTCAAAAATGTGAAATTTTTATAAATTTATATATTTTAAAAAATAAAAAATATTTTATATTTTATATGTATTACGAAATATTAATTTGAATCTAATCAAAATTTGTAAATAATCATATTTTTCTTTGAAAAACGTTAATGTTTAACACGTAATATTGGAAATTTAGGGTTTCATATAACAATTTCGTCAATCATATAATTAAAAAAAGAGTATTTAAATATATAATTATAATTATTTAAATACTTTTAACTTTTGTTGTTTGGAGAGGGATTAACACATATTAAAGTAAAATTTTTTATTTTTATAGTTTTTTAATCATTGATTTAAATAACTTTAAAAGAAGAAATTAAATTATTTTTTTATTTATCTTTATTATTTTTTAAATCTATTAACATAAATTATTACAAAAAGATATACAAGTAAAAAGTTTTATACGAATATAAAAATTTTATTTGTATCTATCATACAACTTATATATGAATTTTTTTTTTAATTTTTTGTTTGATACAATAAATATTTATTATTTATTTATCCTCTCCTCTCTATTCTCTCTCTTCGTTTTACGGTTTCCTTAAACTTTCTTTCTATATTTTTTTTCTCTTAAAATGTTTTAAAAAATTATAACTTTCTTTCTATATTTTCTTCTCTTAAAATGTTTTAAAAAATTATAAAACAAAAAAATGAAGGATCAAAATGCCTTTAATATTAATTTAACAAAAATAGACGCAAGCTTCACCAATAATGCTAAAAAATGAAACGAGAAAATCACATATAAAATAGTTGGTAAACAAAGTGCAATCACATACGATGTGTATTTTAATTTCAATAAGTTAAACATATATTTTTTAAATTCAAGAAGCGGTGTTAAAAAATTATCATGTATGTTTTGTTTTTTATATTAATTTTAATTTTTTAATATATTCTTTAAAAAATGTGATAATCGTCTTAGTCATGTTGATGACGTATATATAAGAATCTATTGATATTTTATGACATAAATTTTCATGTACCATGAGGAGTAGGTAAGAACAGTAAAACTGTGATTCGCACATGCCTACATAAACAATTATTTCTTAATTAATTAATTGAAAATGTTTGAATAAAAAATAATATTTAAACTCGGAGACCAAAAGCTATTGTTTGTTTATTCAGCAAAACATAGTACTAAGCATTCTTAATAATAAACACTAATAATATTTAAACTCTCAAAGCGTAGACTAGAGTCTCTCTCTATATATATATTTATGGCTTTATGCCTGAACTGTTCCAAGCCTTCAAATTGTGACTCCTCTTGACATTATAAGTTAGTAAAAAGGAAAAAATAAATCATCATGTCCCTCCATTACACGTCGGAAAAAGAGCACAATCAGGTTACAATTAAATTCTTGCTCTTGCTTCTTTTATCATATTTTCTTTATACTGCTTTTGTCTTTTTTTTATTATTATTTTTAAATATTAAAAATCATAAAACTTTAATTTTATAAAAAAAATTTTAATTTTAATATTAAATAAATTAAAGTCAAAACTTTTTTTTTAAATTATGTGAAAATCAAATACAAGAAAAACAAATTAAGATAAAGAGAGCATATATTTACAATTAAACCCAAACCTTCATTACTTTTAATATTTTGTGTATATAGAAGTGGATATTTGCTGCATTTTTGTGTGTTACTGGTTTCATTGACATAAAATTTCATGGTATAACCTATATAGGTACTGTTTGAAGGAGATTTATTAGTGAAGAAGGTGATTTTAAATAGACCCAAGAAGTTAAATATCCTAACTTATGAAATGGTGAGATTTTATAGTTATTATATATTATACCTACTAAATTTTAATTCTTCTATTTTATGAAAATATTTATACATATAAATGGCATTGTTGAATGAACACTACTTGGTTTGCAGGTTTGTCAAATGCTAACAAAATTCCAAATATACGAGGAAGATTCTACAACAAATTTTGTAATTTTGAAGGTAAAATTGATCATCAGAATCCAAAAACATAATGAAGAATTAATGATTTTTTAATTAATTTGTTTTAGACTTACTGTAAAAAAAAAAAGAAAAAAAAAGAGAGTTTTAGACTGGTCATTGTGTTGCTTCACTTTCCAGATGCATATCCAAACAACTGACACATTTATTATCGCTAATGATCATAAGTTGTGATCTTGTAGGGCAACGGAAGAGCATTTTGTGCCGGGGGTGATGTTGTTTCCGTAATTGGTGCTAGCAAAATAGGTCAAGTTTGGTTGGGCTTGACTCGAGTGGAATCTTGCACTTATAAGATTTTGCCTTTCAAATCTAACTTGAAATATTATTTTATTAATAATTTTTTTTTATTTTAAAATATTTGAATAGTTAGATAAAAATAAATTTTAATATTTATATTGTAATAGGTTTAAACTGGGGTTTATAACTAGGTGGAGTTAGACTTTGGACAAGTTATTGAAGGTGTTAACGGGGTCGGCTCTTGTCTGATCCTGTTCATAGATGCTTCTTATACAATTACTCTTTTTTATTTTTTAATATCTATCAATTATATATGTTTTGTTCATATATAATATAAAATCCCCTATCATTAACTAATCAGGTCATTGGAGTTTCGGAGCAAATTTTTACCGAAAACAATATGCTTTAGACTACCTACTTGCAACATATAAGAAACCCTTGGTAAGTTGCAGTAATTTCGAACCACTACAGTTAATTATCTCTTAATTCGTTGGAAATTATGTATAACTAATTATTCTTTTTCTTTTCATTTGGATTAATGAAGATTTCACTTATCAATGGTTTTGTTATGGGAGGTGGTGCTGGCTTATCTATTCATGCAAAGTTTAAAGTTGTTACTGAAAATGCTGTAAGTCTTTTTTTCCCTCTTTTTTTTTTTTTTGCTTTTAGTACAAAAAAATGTAGACACATTAAAAGGAGCTTGGTAAAACTAGTAATTATATTACTTTGAAATATATAATTGATTATGTGGAATTTACTAGAATTTAATGCACATAAATATTACTTGATAAGAAAAATAATGCAATTACTAGCTTATTGAAAAAGAAATTACAAATTTAAAATTAATTAGTTTATGTAAATGGCAACTTGAACAGGTGTTTGCCATGCCAGAAGCATCAATAGGGCTTTTCCCTGATGTTGGTGCTTCCTATTTCCTTTCTAGACTTCCTGGCTATTTCGGTAACAGTTTCTTTTCCTGATCGACGCAAACGTACAAAATTGAAATTAAACTTGAATGCAATTAACAAATTAATAGTTTTGTTAACTTAATCCTCCATGTCAAATATTAATGAAGGAGAATATTTGGGACTAAGTGGAGCAAGGTTGGATGGAACGGAAATGCTTGCTTGTGGACTTGCGACTCATTTTGTTCTGTCCAAGGTAAATTCTTGATACTTCAAGGGATTTTCTTTCCCCAAATACGACGCTATTAACAAAAAGCATGACACTTGATATGTTTTAGGACCTAATTTTGCTCGAAAATGAACTTGATAAAGTGGGAACATCAGACACAACAAAGATTGCCAGGAAAATTGACACATTCTCGAGTGCAGCACCTGTTAAAAGAGAGAGTGCTTATGCAAGGTAATAATAATTGTTCACTCATATATATTCCTCTTCTATATATTTGCATGGTTTTATTATATTTTTGTTTCTTAATATCTTTGCGTTGAATTTAGATTGGAGATTATAAACAAATGTTTCTCAAAGAATACTGTGGAAGAAATATTATTAGCCCTTGTAAGTATGTATATCTTAACACATTTTTCTATGATCAAGAAAAAAGGAACGAAATTAGAAATTAATAAAACAAATTTGCTTGCTTTTTGTATGCAGGAGAAGGAGATAGAACATAATGCGGGAAAATGGATGATGGAGGCTGTGAAGTCCATGAAAGCTGCTAGTCCTACTAGCCTTAAAATTTTTCTCAGATCAGTACGCGATCTATGATATGCATATATATGTTTTATTTATTTACAAAAAAAAAAAAAAAACAATAATTTTAAATAGAAAGGCATTGCAATGGTTTGATATGGTTATGAATTTTTTGTTTAAATTGATCCTTGAATAGATCAGGGAAGGCCGAGAACAAACACTTGACCAATGCTTTGCACGTGAGTATATAACCTTATCTAACATTCTTCGAGGATCAATTGGCAATGATTTGTACGAGGTACTTAGGAATGAAAGATTGAAAATGTCCTAGTTTCAACATTAATTTAATTTGTTACTTCATAGTAATTAATGTAATGTTGCCTTAAAAATTTATACAATATGCTTGCAGGGTACAAGAGCGAAGCTAATTGAAAAGGACAATAAACCTAAGGTACTCGTAACATTATATGATGATATCTAATGTTTGCAACAATTTTTTCATACTTTTATAGAATAAAATTATAGACTATTTTCTATTATTATTCTTGAAATGTTGTCACATTCATCATGGAAAAAATTACTTATATTAAAGTGTACAAATGTTGGATGCTATATTTTCTTAGCAGAAAATAAAGAGAAAAAAGTGTTAATTAATAATTAAAACTTAAGAAAAATAGCTGAATCGTCTTCCTACAAAGTTAATTTAAGAGCAAATGGGTTGTTTTACTTGCATGTGTAAAATGAATTTAGATAATTAGTTAATTTGATTTTTGTTTTTTGATCATGTATAAATGCAACAGTGGGAGCCTTCAAATTTGCAGTCAGTGAACAAAGAAACGGTGAATCGTTATTTTACAGAGGTTGATGATCCACATTGGGAAGTCTTACGTCTTCCTGTTAATCGACGACAGCCCAACTCGGTTGATGCATTGAAATCCAAGATATGAACTATTCTCCTGTCTGGTCTTAGGTTGCTCCTTTCTGGTCTTGCCCTGTCAAAATAGGAACCCACGCCCCTGTGGAAACCCTGAAACCTTTCTACTTTTACTTTTTTTTAAAAAATAAATTATTATTTTAAGTGTGTTAAGTTATGATAGAGACTGTACTCTATTAATTCTAATTAAGCGATTTGTATGCTCAAAAATAATGAAGATTTTAAAATGATAATTAAAAAAACTTGAGAATAATGGAGGTTACAGAGTTTTCCCAATGTCTCTAGTTCTAAAAAAAATCAAAAGCTAATAAGGAACCTTTTTTGTTTCCTAGTTTTCTTGTGCTAGTTGTTGCAGTTTAAAAAAGTAGTATAAAATAAAACTTTCAACATATATTCCAAGCCAATCAAGGAAATGTTGAATGAAACTATATATGTGTATCTAGATTCTCAAATTTCGACCTCAATCGTCATCCTACAAAGTTAATTTAAGAGTTCAAATAGTGCAGGCATTCAAAATTGTAGTCAGTGAGAAAAGAGACGGTGAATCGTTATTTTTTACAGAGCTTTCATACAAAAGAATTATAAGTCAGAAAAGAAGAGATGTTGTAATAATAAGAATATCAAGAAGAAAATACTACATGATAGGGTTAATCCGTGAAAATGGAGCAATATGCATAAGTTAATGTGGCATATATTTAGAGATGGCAAAAGTTGAACTGATTCGAAAACACCGTTTGATTATTCCGAATTCAAACTTAATCAATATGATTGAATTAAAATGTCAACCACTCAAATTCAACCTAATTAGAATTCAAATTAACTTGAATCTAATATTCTGATCAAAATTTGAATTAATTCAAATTCAAATTAATTTGAGTTGACTTAAACCTAACTTGATAAAAAATTAAAGTAGTCAAATCCTAATTGATTCGAACATAAATTAACTCTTTTGATAAAAGATGATCAATTAATTAATTTAATTTTATTAGTTTATTATTTATTCATAAATAATAAATATAAAAACTAATTATTAATTGTAAACAAAGTATAATTTAGAGGTAGAATACTAATATTATATTTATAAATTTAATTATTAAATAGAATAATCTTATAATATATAAGTAATTAGTTTATATTAAGGTTAGTTGTATTAAACAATTAAATCTTTTAAGTCTTTTATGAACAAAATTTAAAAATTTCTATAATAAAATTTGTATATATACAATTATACTTATATTATTTTTATTTATATAAAATTAACACTTAAAATCAAATGTTATAACTTAAAAGATAAAATTTAAAACCAAATCAACCAAGTTAAGTCATGTCATCCTACTAGCCAATAGATAATTATGTTATCTTCATTTTTCATCGTACATTTGTATTATTTGCTATTCAAAAGATTAATTATTTAAATTAGATTAATACTATGTCTTAGTAATTTTGATTTTTTAGAAAACTTTCTAAAGTTTTAAGATTGCACCATTATATATACCAATTAAGTAATCAATACTAGTAGTATTCCTTTGGACATATTATCGTAATCTTTAGTGACGTCTGTGGTGATGAGTTTTCTTCAAAATTATCTAATTGTTTATTTATTTTTAGTTTATTACTAATTAGAGAGTAATATGAACCAATATGATTATATGGAATATAAATATAAACCACTAATAATAAATTAAAAGTTAATTCATGAAATGATGAAAATAATACTAAATATCAATTAATAACAATTTATTGATAAATTTTTATTATAAACAAAATTAATTTTATATTTAACGTAAGATAATTTCATATTATTAGTAAATTACTTTTAAATCATTTAACTTTGACATTTTATTTTTAATATAATTTAATTATATTTGTTTGATTTTAGAAATTAACATATTAAATGTAAATAACCAATGTGTTAAAACCTAATGATCCAAGGATCAAATTCGAAAAACCTAAAGTCAAAGTTTTTTAAACTCAAATTGACTTCACTGAACCTAAAATGATCTGATTTTTATTGATCCAAAATCAAAATGGTCTAAATTCAAAATAATTTGATTGTTTTTTTGACCCAAACTCAATTTGTATCCAAAGTAATTTGATCCAAAATAATCAAACTCGAAGCTAATCGACCCACGGTTTGCCACTTCTACATATAGTGATAATTGTTCAATAGTTACATAGGAGGTTATAATGTTCAACGGATAGTAATAGTGGAAAATCAAAATAATCCAGGCCTGAGTAGTTTGATCTCCGTATATCATTTGTGGGTTACAAAAAGAGTTCTTGAACAAAAGGTGCATGAATCCAAAAAGATATCGTGATGTGAGTAGAAGCTTCTTTATCTAAAAGGGCATTTTGATGGAAGTTCATGCTTAAACTCAGTCCGTAGGAAATTCTTGCTAGCAAAAAGCAGCGATATTTTGAGACTTTTTTGCTAACTATACAGACAAAAAGCAGCTATGTTCTCCAGGTAGTATAGAGGTAAGTATTCATTCCTCTTCTTTTTTTTTTCTCTTTTCCCCTCCATAAAAGATGTATCAAGTAATTGTTATTTTATTTTATATTGTAAAGCATAAAATAGGATGAAGTCCTTGATGGGATAAAAAAATCTCAAACAATATTCAAACCGAATATATCACACAATGAAAATATCAAATTATCCCTTTCTTATGAGAATCTCACAGGAATCAAACAAATAGAACTAACATATAAATCACCAAACCACAAGTACAAGGACACAAGCAATTTTCGTGAAAAACCTCCCCAAAATGAGGAGTAAAAACTAAGGGCAACAACAAATAATCTTCACTATCAAAATAATGGGAATACAAAGTTCTCTCTAGCTAGAACTAGAGGTATACAACCACAATATCTCAAGATTAAACAATCTTGGTAAAGAAACAATTTTATAAGAAAAAATTGGAGAAGTCTCAGCAAATTTAAGGGTTAACAAATACACACGAAATTAGTATGTAGAAAACTCGAAACCTGATCTCCACTATTCAAACTGAAGAACAATGAATTGTAAACACACTGATAAAATTTCTCAAATAAGTATATTAATCATGCAAACAAATATATTAGGCAAAAAAAATTATCTTGCAAATATAATATTAGTCATGTAAATTCATGCAAAAATAAATACCATGTAATAAAAATAAGACTAAGTAACTAAATATTATAAAAATTATGCAAAAACCGCAAAAAAATGAAAGAAAACATTACCTCCATGGATCACGATTTTCAACAATTTTTCACCTTTCAAAAAATGATGTTTACTATAAATCTTAGCCTTTCTTCCAAAAACTCTAACAGAATCTTCTTACAAATTTTTTTGCTTGATTGCTTCTTTCTTGTTAATTAAAACTTTGTCCAAATTTTCTCTCTTTTCAATGACCTTTGTTTGATATTGAAGTGAATTGCTTTAAAGCTCCCCTTTTGATCACAAATTCAAAGTCCTTATATAGGGTTTAAATCCCTTTTGATTTAAAAGAAATTAATTCAATTGAATCTTGAATTTCTCTCTAAATTTTATTTTCTGTGTAATCTTTCATTTTTCAATAGATTGAGCCCTAAGTCTTTCCAAAATTATTCAACCATTAAAGTTAAAATTTGAGATAGAATCCAAGAGTTGAATTGAATCCAAAATTTTTCATGCAAAAATCCATATTTTTCTTTTCTTTTTTTTTACCCCTTTTTTATTTTTTTTTTCCAATTGACTTTAACTCTTTTGACTAAAAAGCAAATTAAACCAAAATTAAACTAAAAACTTACAAAACAAATAAAATTTAGAGCTTAATCTTTGGGCCTAAAATTTACTTTTCTAATTAAGGCCCAATTGCATAATCAAAACCAAAATTTAAAGCCCAATGAATTTTAAAAAATCCCCAGAAAAATAGGGTGTCTACACTTGGTTATTTGTTAGTTGTTTCTAGGACAAGTATACTTTTATCTTTTTTTTTTTTTAAGTTGCAAATAAAATTTAGAGCTTAATTTTGGACCTAAAATTTACTTTTCTAATTAAGGCCCAATTGCATAATCAAAATCAAAATTTAAAGCCCAATGAATTTTAAAAAATCCCTAGACAAAATGGAGTGTCTACATTTGATTATTTGTTAGTTGTTTCTAGGACAAGTATACTTTTATCTTTTTTTATTTTATTTTTAAGTTGTTTTTGTAAAGATGAAGATATGTAAATGCTCTATGTAAAATTCAATTTTTGGCCTAAAGGGAAAACAAAGATAGGAGAGTGTTTCCTTTACCCTAGTTTTTTAAAGTTTGTTTTGAAATATTGTCCAATTTAAGTGTGGGAGAAGAGAAATTCTCTTTTGAGCTAAAATGTCATTTTCAAAATTTTTCCTAAATGCTCTATATTCAAACTGAATTGACTTACTATAATCATGATAATGCTAGCCTAGTTAATGTTTTATGAATTGTTCAAGATTGACTTAAGTATGATATGAGAATAATGACAAATGTAGTGAAGCATGAGATGATTTCTTTAATATATTTTTTAGTGGAGTATGATTTTATTATTTATGTTTTTAGTCTTGATTTTTGATATGCATCAATTTTGGTGATAAGCATGTAAGATATAAAGTTGCATAGAGATTTTAAGGTATGAATATGATTTTAGAATTTACCTACTCAATCCTTAAGGTGAAATTCTACACTATATCTGATTCAAGAGATGATTTAGGCATTTTTTGGACAGTTTGAGCCTTTTCAAGCCCACCTTTAATAATGCATCTTTGGTACTTTTGATTTTGAGCCCTTTTATATTTTCTTTCCTTTGTTATTATTTAGCCATAGTAATAAGCCCAAGCCTTTTCTTTGAATTTATCCTTCTTTTTGTTGTTACCCAACCTAATATTGGTTATGCATATTTGGACATTTCAAGAGAACAAATTTGGAAAGAAGGGAAGCGAAAGAAAATCAAGTAAAAAAAAATAAAAGCTTAACGAAAAAGAAAAATAAAATCCAAAAATGGCAATGTGAAAAAAAAAATTTGCCAAAATAAAAATGCCTTGAAGTCTTGAAAAGTCTTCAAGTTTTCAAATCAAATCAATAGCCCAAAAAATTTCAAGAAAGTAAGCAATAAGGGTTATAAACCTAAATTTTTCATTTTCCTATCTTGACCCAAGCTTTACATTACAAGCCTAAAAGACCTTTTGATCTTAAGTCCAGAATGTAAGTCTAGCATTAGTTGAGAGGGAATGAGAAAAGTAAACATATGAAGTATGTTCTATCTTTAAGTTTATATTTGATGTCATGTTTTGCATTTTTTTTTTGCTTAAATTGTATGTATAGATTAGAGATGAATTAACTTCACATGCATAAAGAGTTGTATGATATATAAATATCCTAGAAACTTACTTGCAAAAAATGCAATGTAAATTTTTACTAAATTTAGAATAATTTAAAAAAATAAAAAATAATTTATGTTTTGTATGGATTACTAGATATTAATATTAATCTAATCAAAGTTTGTAAATCTTATTTTTCATTGAAAAAAGTTAATGTTTAGGATGTAATATTAAGGGTTTAGGGTTTCAAATAACAATTTCTTCAGTGATATAATTAAAAAAAAAGCGCTTAAATATATGTAGACATTGCATTTTGTTCGAAACATTTTTTAACATGGTTGACTCAAGCCTATTTACAACCCATAAAGAGCCCACAAGTTGACCCATTTAGAGACCCAATTATAAGCCTAAATAAAGCCCATAAGAAGACTCATCTTAAAAACCCATAAAATACATCGATATTCAAGCCTATAATAAATGAAGGAAAAAGAGACCCGTATAATTACTATCAAACTTTTTTGCTTGGGATTTATGTGGAGGCTACCTTTTCACATGGATGCATGAAGAGTAAGGAACAAATGAAGTAAGTAAGCCCCAAAATCAACTCTAGTCAAATCCGGTTAAACTAGTTAATAAAGTTAAAATTAGTATAAGACTTGGTCAAAATAGATAGAATCCAAGATAATTCTCAAAATTCACAACCTAATTACAATCAATGTTGTTTAAAGTTAAAATTGATGATTTTTTAATATACTAAAAAATTTTTATTGCACTTGGAGAAGTACAAAATTACCAAAATATCTTTTAGGGGTATTTTCGTAATTTAACTTTTCCAAAATCAAATTTTCATAAAAACTTTCAGATAAGAGCTTAATATTTTTTATTTATTTTTGATGCATTAAAAACCTAAATTAAATCTTGAAAGGTGTGAATTTATCAAAATACCCTTTAAGGGTATTTTCGTAATTTGATCTTTTCGAGGTTGATTTTTTATGAAACTTTTTAGATTATAATTTTACAATATTTGATGTATTTTGGTATATTTGAAATTACAACAATATCCTAAGAGGTGTAAAATTATCAAAATACCTCTTAAGGGTATTTTCATAATTTGATATTCCCAAACTCGAATTTTCATGAAAATTTTCACATCTCAATGTCATAATATTTCATGATTTTTGGTGCTTTAAAGCTTTAAAATCTAAAAAATGAGCATGAAAACATTGATTTCTACAAAAATGACCTAAATACAGAAAAAATTGTTTTAAGGGTAAAATGGTCTTTTCATTTATGTTTAGGGACTATAAAAATCCAACCTTTGCATTGAATAATATGGACTAGTAGATCTCATATTGAACCTTGATCCAATGGCTAAAAATTGCTCCTTAAAGAAAGGGAAGAACTTTGGCCCTTGGATGAGATTTGATCCAAAGGTCTATATTGAATCTTTCAAAGATATTTTGGTTGCTTTCTTCTTTACAAAGAGGGGTCTCTTGAAAAGAAGGAAAAGGAGAATTCAGGGGGAAGGAAAAAGGGCAAAAAGAAGAAGCAGCTGAGAGAGGTCTTCGGTTTTGGAAAAAAGAAGAAGGAGAAAACCCAAAAAAACAAAAAAAAAAAAAAGATAGAAGAAACAGAGAAGGAAGAAAATCGGAGAAAGGATCCAAAGGCAGCCAAAAAAAACAATAGCAAGGAGAAGAGAATCGAGGAACCACCAACAGGAACGAAAAGGAAGACTGAAAAAGAGTCATGAGCGAAAAATGTGGTATTTTGTTTAGCTTGAATATTTCCATATGCCATACCTTTTTCTTAACTTGAATATTTCCATATGGCATACCTTTTTTTTTTAAGCATGAAACCGCTGTCAAGTTCTCTTGCATAAGGTCATATATCTCTCATGCAAGTTTAAAAATGATTTAAATTGCCATTTTTCTATACAGTCTTGCCCTTCTATGACCACGACACTAACCTATAAACAATGGAAGTAAGCTCCTTTCTTTTTTTCTTGAAGGCAACACTTCCACAAAAGCATCCCACTCTCTTTTAATGCTGCTGTTACAGAAAATAATAAATGAAAAAAATTTTCTCGTTTTACTCCTTTTATGTTCGGTTTGCACTTGGTAATGCTAAAGGAAAATGGTTTCTAGACCTAAAACCTGGTTTTCTTCATTCCATGTTCATTCTGCATCTGGTAACGCCAAAAGAAATGGTTTTTGAACTTAAAATCCGGTTCTCTTCCTTCCATGAAATGTTGACAACCCTACTCTTCTTAGGCATGTTCTCGTTAAATAAAAAAGGAGGAAACTTTAAGCCTCTTTTCGTCCGTGATTTTATATTTTTCCTCTTTCTACACTGGGTTGTTGAAAACGGTAGAGGCTTATCCTTTTTAGTCATGATCGCCATTTTATGAGACTTCATTCTGTTTTGAAAACTTCAGACTTTCTTCTTCCGGAGTATGGTTTGTTTTTTTTTAAAAGCTCTTCTCAACTTTTCCATTTTGAAAGTTCATCCCATCTTTCCTAGTCTTTGAACATAAGATAGGTTTTCACACCTTCTTCCACTGCATGGTGGCTGTTTGTAATGAATAGAAAGTTTAAAGCTCAACTAAGGTCCCACTGTTGACTCCATGAAAGCTTAAAGCTTTCATTGCCATTGCTTATTTTGGATAGTGATCATATAAAGGATGGGGAGAAGACCGAAAAATAAACCATAATTTGTAGGAAAGTTTGTGAATTTTACATTTTTAATAATCATCTATGTTGAAGCCGTTTAGGGTGGCGGAAAACTCAAACTTAGGCCATCATTTCAAGATTCACACTCATGTTTCCTACTCTAAGTTTTATAGGTTACTAGTTTACATCGTAAATTTGTTTTTATATCATTTATGTCTTTCTTTGTCATATTCTTTAGTCCAATTTAAGCTAAAAAATATATAATAATGAAATAAAGTAAAAAGATCACATCGTGAATATCAAAGCTTTCATACCCATTTTTTATCCTAGATCCCACCATTCATGTTTCCATTTTTAATTAATAAATGTTATAGTACATTTGTCTTTTACTTATTATATGTCTATTTCTTTCATGCTATTATGTTTAATTTAAGCTTAAATCTTATGTATTATGATATTTGTATGCTTTGAACTTTCATGTTAAAATTAATTCCATGCAATTTATTTTTTTATTGTAAATTATTTTTTGATTCAATTTATTTTCTGTGCACAGTAGCTTTATGAACCAATATATATATATATATATATATATATATAATAACACTAATAATGTTAATTGTAATAAATAAAAATCTCCGATGATGAAATTTTAAGATAGTCCAAGTAATGATTCCTTAAAATTTCTAGGTGAGTATATTTTTCTAAAAATACTATCAAAGTAATGAGGTATTTAGGAAAATATTCAATACAAAAGATTTTCATTTATCTATTTTTCTAAAATTTTGCTAGATATTAATATATAATAATATATAATGACTTTTTTAGTAATGAAATTGATCTAATTAACTATTTTCTAAAAATTAAAGATTAAAAATAAGAATTAAAAATTAAGATAAATAATTAGACGAGAAAGGAAAAAGTAAATAAAATCCCTGATGATGGGATTCTAAAGAAGTTCAAGTAAAGATTTGAAGAAATCTTTAAGTGAGAAAATTTTTTTAAAAATACCATCAAAGTATTGGGATATCTAGAAAAATTTTCAATAAAAAGGTTTTCTTTACTTTGTTTTTTTAATAACTGTGAAATAATTAAAGAAGATTAAAACATTTTCCTCCTCAGTCCTTCACCAAGTAGTCCTTTACCAATATCTTAGGGCAAATTTACTAAAAAGGCCAAACTACATGATGTCCCAAATGATGAACATCCAAATTGAACTGTGAAAATGGCAATTGTTACATTATGCTCCACTTGGATAGAAAGTTGAGATGATGCATTATGAACATGAGTCGCAAAAACAAATATAATGAATTGGTTGTAACATCATATACTTGAGATATTTGAATAATTCTAAAATCAAATATTTTCCTAAGAATCATTCTTTAATGAAAGTTTCCACATTTAAAATGATAAATTTCCATATTTCATCTTCCGTTTCACAAAAAAAGAAATAAAAAATTTATCCATTCGCTACCCTTTTCAACCTATTGAATGGTCTTTTCTAAATGAATCCTAAAAAATGATTACCCTCCACACTGGTCGCAACTATGGACAAAGATCTTCTTGAGAAAATATTAGATCCAAATTTAAGGACTAAAAAAGAATGCTTAGAATAAAGGGGCAATTCTAAAGTGAAAGGAGTTTCAAAATTTTGAACTTGGTTTGTTAAAAGTGAAAACATGCAAAAAACGACAAAAAAGAAAAAGAAAAAAGGAAAAAAATGAAAAAAAATGAAAAGGCATGTTTCAAGAAAACAAGAAAATGTTTCGAGAAAAGAAAATGATCCTTAGTTTAATTACCTTTAAAACACATATTTTGGCCATTTTTTGCTTTCTTTATGAACCTCAAACCTCGGCCTACATTACATCCTTTAGAAAATCCATTTTGATTAAAAGTGGATACCTAAATTAAAGAACTTTTCTTTGAAAATTATCATCATTGTTTGGTTTTGGATAAAGTTTGGTATCTTAAGTGCATGGTGGAGTAATCAATAAAAAGAAAAAGGAAGAAAGAAGAAAGCTAAGGAATGAGCCTCTAGGGTAAAAATCCAAAAGGGTAATCAATAGTAAGATTGAAACCTTGAAAATAACTCATGAAATTTTATGCATGGTTGTAATAAGAAGAATTAGAGAGGCACATTTTGAATGAACTAAGGTGCGTTGGGACCTTTAGGAAATGTAACATAACCTTGCTTTGAAGAATTATCTTAAAATTTAAGCCTTTCCTTTCCCAAAATTTTTGGTCTTACCATAATTAGTTTTGACATTAATTAAAATGTTAGAAAGTCAGAAACTAAGAGAGTGTCAAAAATAGTTTGTGCTTAAACAAATCATTTCACAATTAATTCATGCATTTCAATTGTGAGCCTACATAAAGAAACATTAATGTTCCCTCTCCTAGTGACAAAGCCTCTCTTGATAATTGAAATCTTGATGTGCCAAATTATTTTATCCATTTGGGAAGATTGAGTTTTGATTCACTTCATTCATTCGATGTAGTAATAACTTATTTTCAAAAGATTGTGTGTTTTAAAAGTGCAAAAAGCATTGTCTTGATCATGAAAATAGTTATGTGGGGCATTGCCATTGTTTTTTTTTAAAAGTTTTTGAAAAAGGTTTGAAAAAATTAAAACATTTTGTACAAATACTTTTTTTCAATTTTAATGCCATTGGGAGGAAATAGATGAACTCTTGATCATTATGATAAAAGTGATCTTTTTGGGGCAAGGAGAATGCCTAATGTAAAGGACCACTATTGGAAAAGATTCATAGAAGAATGGTTTTCAAGAATAAAATGCTTTGAATAAAAAAAAAATTAAGGATGTTTGTTTCAGTTCAAGAAAAAACTTGTCAGCCAATTCTGACATTATATGGTGGAAATTTGGAAAGAATAGATGGTTTTAATAATCATATTAACACGAATTTTTTATTTCATGCATTATATTCATTGCATGCATTCCATGTACTCCATTCACTACATGTTTTCGATAGATAGGAAAGATAAAAGCTTAGGCCTAAAGTTTTGATTGAGACAAAAAAAAAACCTTTCAAGATATTTTTTTTTATGAGAAGCATCTAATAAGGAGATCATTTTTCAAATGAGATTTTTTTTTATAACTTTAAAGTATTAGTTTCAATCTTTAAAACCTCAAGGTTTTTTTGTTAGTTTTGACCTTTAAGACCTCAGGGTATTTCTATTAAACTTCCAAGTATTTGTTATCATTTTTTAAACCTCAAAGTATTTTTGTTAAACTTTCAGGTATCATTTTCCAAAACCTTTGGGTACCTTTTAAATTTTTACAATCGTTGAGCCTTTATTTAAATGAGCTTTTTTAATGATAAGAATGATTTGTAAAACCTTAAAGTATAATCATCAAGACCTCCAGGCATAATTTTAAAGTCTTCCTAGTATAATCTATAAGACCTCCAACCATGACCTTTCAAAACCCTTGGGTACCTTTTTCTAATTTTAAGTTGTAGAGACTTTGTTTAAAGGAGCCTTTTCATTATTCGTAAAACATTTGGGTATAATCTCAAAGTCTTTTAGGTGTGATCTATAAGATATCTAGGCATAATCTTTAACACCTCTAAGTACCTTTTTCATGATTTGTAAGACTTGCTGGTATAATCGACTAGACCTTCGGGGCATAAGATAAAAATGCTTTGTAAAACCTCCAAGTATAATCTTAAAGTCCTTCAAACATGATCTATAAGACCTTTAGGCATAATCTCAAAGACCTCTAGGCATGATCTTTAAAACTTCCAGGTAACCTTTTTCAAAATTTTAAATTATTCACTTCTATTTAGGTAGTATTTCAAAAAAAAAAAAAAAAAAGGAAAACAAACCTTTGAAATAAGTCATATGATAACTCTAAAAATTAGAGTTATTTACGCTTGTTTTTAGTACTTAATTAAGTTATTTTTGCTTAGTTCTTTGCAAAATAATGTTTTTTTTACTCCTAAATGGCATAATTTTTTGCTTTGTCAGTTTTCTTTAAGAAAAGAATGAGTCTTGGTAATTCATAAAGATTCTTGATGATTCTTAGATGATTCTTGATCATATTATGGATAGTTGAGATGTTCTTAGAAGTTTTTAATTTTTTTAAAAATCTTAAAGTTCAAAAATGGAAGAGAAGTTCAAGATTGGCTTTATGGAGTCTAATAAAGATGGAAAGATGAATCTTGAAAAAAGAAAAAAAAAGTTCATGCAAGAATTGAAGTTGGAATTTTGACAAAGAATAGGTGTAAAATTGTAATTTCACATATTGCAAGCACATGATAGCTCATGTAGGTGCACATGCATGGGATTATTATGGGATGACATGGCATTTAAAAGTTTTCTTAATGGTTAAGTAAGATGATATGGCATGATGAGGTGGTAATTCTAATTCCTATTCCTACTTGGAGTAGGATTGCATGAAGTATTTAATTCCCATTATTTTAGAGGCGGCAATGCAAAGTTTTACATGTAGTAAAATTTTATTTTCATACAAGAAATTCATTTAAGCCATGGATTACATAGATGATCAAAATTAGTGCAAGAACAAGGCAACTTGAAGATTAATTATGGTTGGCAGAAAGCATGCTTGAGATTATATTAAGGTTTGGCCAATGCATGTTTATGGTATGGAAGAGTTGCTAAATGATAAGTTATAGTATGGTAAAGATCTAGAAGCTTTCTTTTAAGAGTCTTTGTTGAAGTTTAATTAAAGAAACATTTTGGATTAAAGAGTTCAAGTTCAACCAAAATTAGGAGAAGTCTTCTTGGATTTCTTTCTTTGGCCAAACCTATCTAGGGCTATTAAAGGTCTATAAATACATAATATTCTCTTAGGAAAAGGGTGTAAGGGGTTGGGATGATAGACCAACTTTTTAATTTTTTCTTCGTTAGTTTTCTTAAGCTTTCTTTAGTTTTCAAGATTATATTTTAAAGATTTATTGTTCTTTTAATTTTTTGGTTTTCAAGATTTGTTTAAGCACATTCTTTTTAAGTTTTCAAGCAATCTAATTTAGTTTTTAAGAGCTTCCTTAGTTTGATTTATGTTCTTAGTGGTTAAAGATTTGCTATTTGATTTTGGTTTTATGGTTCTTGGTGTTTAAAGTTTGTGATTTGATCTTTAGTCTTCTTTAATTGATTCGGCTACTTTGTGTTGGAGTTTAATTGGTTCAATTGCAATCTTTAATCTTCTTTTAAAGCATTTGGTTCATTGGTTTAATGCTTTATTGAATTCAATTCTTGCTTAATTTGTTTAGGGTTGCATGCTTTAGGGTTTGAATCTTGTTTCTTGCATAATCTTTTACATGTTCTTTAATTGATATTTTTTTTGATTAGTTTGTGTTTTAGTGTTTTGCAATTTAGGGTTTTATTCCATTGATAGCTATGTTTAATAAAAATTGGTTTAGGGTTTTTATATTAGGGTTTAACAAATTGCATATTAGGGTTTTGAGTTTTAAGGTTTCAATATTGGTTCAGTTTCTATTTTTATTTCTATTTTGATTTATTTTAATTCTATAGCATATTAGATATTTAATTTAAATTGTTTGTATGCTTTATAGCTTATTTAGGTTTTCGATTTGCTTAGATTGCATGGTTTGCATGTTATTTAGTTAAGGTATTCATTCAGTTTAATTATATCTTGTTTATTGGCATTCAATTCTTATTACTTTGTTTAATATTGCATGTTAGTTACTTAATTCATGTTTTGTTAATTTTGATTTATGCTTTCAGATTTGTTTAGTTGGTGTTTGGTTAATTACATGTTTTATTGTTCTATATTGATTTCCGTTTTGGTATTGAGCTTTATGCTAATTCGATCCTTCTTTAGTTTGCTATATTGGATTCGATTTTATTTATTCTAGGTTGTTTAGAGTTTGTTGGGTTTATTTTAGCTTTAATTTATAGTATTATATGTTTTTAGGGTTTCTTTTGTTCAATTTTAATATCTTTTATTCGAATTGTTTAAATATAAGTTTAAGTTATACAATTTTGGTACTTGGGTATTCCTATTTACAATTTCCATGGGAACAATCATTATATTACTACTTGTATAGTTTTATGTGTTTGCAAATCATCAATCAAGTTTTTAGTGTCATTGTCAGGGATTGTTTAGTCTACATAATATCAATACTAATTTCTCTACTTGTAGCTTAGACTTTTATTTTCTTGCTTTTATCTATTTTGGTTAATCTTGTTTTGTATGCTAAGGACTATGAGTGCTAGTTTAGTACCCTTAGATAAGGAAATTGAGAGAACACTTAGAAAAATAAAAAAGGGTAAAAAGCAAGTAACCCCTAAGTTAGTCATGGCAAAGCAACAAAATAATCAAATAACACTTAGGGACTATGCTATCCCTCAACTAGATAGTTTTCAACCTAGTATTAATAGGCCAACCATTTAGGCCAATAATTTTGAATTAAAACTATCCATTATCAACATGATTCAAAATTCTATACAGTTCATAGGGTTAGCTAGTGATGACCCTAATTTACATCTTTCTAATTTTCTTGAGATTTGTGATACTTCTGAGCAAGATGATGTTATTAATGATTCCATTAGACTAAGACTTTTTTCATTTTCTTTTAGGGATAAAGCAAAGAGCTGGCTTATGTCTCTCCCTTCTAGTTTTATTACAACATAGGATGGCCTTGTGCAAAAGTTTTTAGCTCATTTCTTCCCTCCATAAAAAATGGCTAAGATGTGTAATGATATCACATCTTTTAAGCAAATAGAGGATGAATCTCTTTTTGATGCTTAGGAAAGATATAAGGAGTTGTTAAAGAGGTGCTTTCACCATGGTTTACCTAATGGCTTCAAGTTCAAATTTTTTATAATGGTTTAGTGGGGTAAGCTATGACTACCATTGATGTTGCTGGTGGTGAGGCTTTAATGGCTAAGTCCATTGGTGAAGCATATGATCTTATTGAGGAGATAGCCATGAATAATTATGAGTGAGCCAATGAAAGGTTAGTTTCTAATAAACTTGCTTGGTCTATGAGCTTGATGCCTTTATTGCTTTAACTTTTCAAGTTTTAGCCTTAGAAAAAAAGATTGAAATCTTAAGATCCAACCTTGTGCCTAGCCATGTCAATGCCATCCAAAGCCCTTTTATTTCTTGTGATAATTATGGGGGAGGAGGACTATTTCTTAAATAAGTGCCCAATTAGAGTAGAACATGTCCACTATATTGCTCAACCCAAGCAACCGTTTAACCCTTACTCTAATATCTATAATCCTAAGTGGAGGAAACATCTAAATTTTTCATAAGGTAATAACTAGGGGCAAGTTTTTAATTCTTATACTAGATTTATAAACCCATTTGGTTTCCATCCACCGCCACCACTACCTCAACAATACTATCCACCTCCATACCCCAAGAAAAGAAATCATCAATGAAGGAGATGTTCACCTAAATTTTACAAAACCAAGTAGAATCCATAAAGATCTTAAAAGTACAAGTAAGATAGCTTACAAATGCCTTTAATAACCACCCTAAGGTACCTTGCCCAGCACCACTAAGCAAAACCTTAAAAGACAAGGTATGGAGAAAATGAATGGCATTTTCACTTTAGAAAAAGGTTAGGGGCCAAATAGGGTAATGGCAGTAATTCAGCCTATTGAGAAGCCTATAGAGGATGAGATTAAGGAAGATCCTAGTGAGGTTAAGCCTAAAGCTTATAGAGATGATAATGATAATAATAAGAAGGATGAACCAGCTGAGAAAAAAGATATTGAAAGTAAGGAAATTACAAATGGAAAAAAGGCAAGGGAAAATTCAATGAAGCTTACTCCAATAATGTCTACAAGAAAAAGGCTACAATTTAATCTTACACAACAAGTTAGAAAGCCACCTTTGGATAAGTTATTAAGTGAGTTAAAGGAAGCTACATTTGTGAATGAGTGCAGTACTATGCTTTAAAGGCATTTGCCAACAAAGCTTTATAATCTAAGGAGTTTTTTTATTCCTTGTTGTAGACACCCAATTTGGTCCAGGCCCAGATCAATTGGGCCTGGTCCAAATAGGTAGGCTCATTTTATTTTTTTATTTTGTATTTTGTATTTTTATTTATATTTTTTATCTTATGTATTTATTATTTATTTATTATACTATTTATTTATATATATTTTTTATTATTTATCTGTTAATATATATGTATTTATTATTATTTATCTATTAATATTTTTATTTATCTAATTATTTTCTTTTAACTATCTATTAACATTTTTTCATTTTATTTGATTTTATTTTCTTTTTATTCAGCTGAGATTGGGATGGAAATTTGGAATTCTACCATGAATTTAGGATTCAATCAGAGTCCATATTGGATTCAAGGATTAAATCCCAATCAAATGAGGAGTTGGGATCGATCAGAAACTCTTCTGATCAATCTCTATAAATAGATCCACGAATCACAAAGACTAGAACACAAAAATGTAGACACTGACTGAGAAAAAAGTGAAAAGAGAAAGAAAAAGGTGTCAAGAATGGTCAGAATGAATTTCAGGATTTTTTAAAAATTTTGGCGAATTTTTTTCTGAAAATTTTTGGAAACTTTCTAGATTTCGATTGAATTTTTCGATGAAGTTTGAATTTTTTGGTGACTTTTTCAGCACTGTTTGAATTTGCTGGCTAGTTACCCAGTTTCCAACAACTATTTTCAGAAATCGATCAACTTTTCGGCTAACTTCCGGTAAAAAACCCAGATTTTGATGAAATTTTCCAAAATCCGATGAGATTCAATCGGAGTTCTTCATTTGTTTAAAGAGAAGGGAAAGGAAAGGAAGGGAAGAGAGAGAGGGAAGGATTAGTCTGCTGAAAAACAGAGGAATTGACCTTTTATACATGTTGAAAACGACGTCGTTTTGGCGTTACTGTGCCCAGAGGATCCACGCATTTTGAAATCGGGTGACTCGACCGAGCGCCAACCCGTTTTTGACCCACGTACGACCTGAGTCGAGCCATTTTCGAAGTTGAGCCGAACCGAGCCGAGCTGCGTCTTCGAGTCGTCCTTTCTTCCTCGAGCTGAGCTGCTAAGTCGAGCCGTTCTCAGGTTTTTTTTCATTTTTTAATTATTTAATTATTTATTATTATTATTATTATTTGTTGATTAGATTAGAATTATTTAGTATTTCTTATTTTATTTTTATTTTTATTTTTATTATTTCTTTAAATAAAATTCAAAAAAATATATTTTTAAGGAAAAGTTGAAAGTATCAATTTTCCTTGAAAATAAGTTTTCTAAAAAATATTTTTGACAAAAAGTTGAAAGTATTAATTTTCTTTGAAAATAAGGTTTTTAAAAAATATTTTTGAGTAAAAATTGAAAGTATCAATTTTTCTTGAAAATAAGCTTTCTAAAAAATATTTTTGAGAAAAAGTTGAAAGTATCAATTTTCCTTGAAAATAAGTTTTTTCTAAAAAATATTTCCTAAGGAAAAGTTGAAAATATCAATTTTCCTCGAAATTAAAGTTTCTAAAAAATATTTTGGAGAAAAGTTGAAAGTATCAATTTTTCTTGTACAAAAGCAATGAATTTTCGAAGAAAAAATTGTTTATGTCTAAAGCAATCATTTTTTTTCTCTTTTTCTTTTTTATTTTCTTGAATTTTCCTTAATGTTAAATAATCCGACGATGGAGCCTCTGCAAGTGAAACAATAGTTTTCTTGCATACTTTTGAGATGAGGGACTTTTCTCAATTTTTTACTAAAAGTATTAGAGTCAATTGAGAATAATTTTCAATAATTAATTGGTAAATTTTTAAGGCTTATTGGATAACATAAAATTAATTTGGTACCATCTTTCGATGGGCGTTATGAGGGTGCTATAACCTTCCTCACACGTAACCGAACTCTCAAACCCTATTCTAGTTAGTAGACCTGAACCTATTCTTTTACGGACCTTTAAACTTAGATGTTCCTTAAAAGGATAGATTCCTTAAGTGGCCAATCGCACCTAGATAAAAAAGATTGGTGGCAACTCCTTCAAGTCAATATCTAACGATAGATCCTCGGATCTAGATGTTATGATAGCTTGACGACTCCACTAGGGATGTTTGAAAGTTAGGCTAGCAAATAAATTTGGTTTATCCAAAAGCCTAATAAAATTGAACCTTTTGTATAGATTTTTTTTATTCATTCATGTTAATTTACCTTATTAATTATGTCATTCATATGCATATGCATAACATGAGCTCTATACCCGAGCTCCGTCCCTCTAAGAAGGAGTAAAGTACCTATTGCTTTTGTGAGGTTTAATGCCTCTGCAATGGCTAGCGAAATACTTCCACTCAAATTGAACCTTTTTCGCTTGTAGCCTGTAATGGGTGAGGATTAGGATGCCTTACTAGTATGTAATAGACAATGATGTAAGGAACAATTTGGGAACCTTTAGACTTTAACCTCAAACCACATATAGCGAACCTTAAGAATGCCTAACCTATAGATAGACCCATCATTCTTCCTTTTTAGAATTAACCAAAAGCATAGGATTTATTCTTCTTATTCTGTGTGATGTTTTAATTAGTTATTTATTTGTTTTTTTTTTTCTGGGCATACTAACCTTTTCTCTCATTCTTTTGCATTGGTTCATGCTCATATCATAAAGTTGCATAAAAAATATTTGCTTGAAAGATGGTCTTCAACAAAATTTTTCATGGACTCTACAAAATGACTAGTTTGTTCTTCATCTGTATTAACACCTTGTGAGTTACCCAACGAAGTAAGGGTCCAGTAAAAAACGATTCAACTAAAGATAGGGGATTGTTTACCAATCGAATATAATTCTACTTTATCTCAAGAAACATCTATCCTCCTCAAACAAAAATAATCTAGAGGATTTGGTTGATATATGGGAGAAGATGGGTCAGTTAAGACAAGAGCAGTTTTGTCAGAGATACGAGCATATAGCACATTTTCTTGTAGTAGTTGTCGACGATCAACTAATCAAAGCTGTAGCGTAATTTTGGGATCCTGCATACAAGTGCTTCATCTTCAATGAAGTTGATATGACACCAACCATAGAAGAATAGTCGACTTTGTTGGGTTTGCACCTCAAGGCTCCCGATAAGATATATGTCAAAAAACACAAGTCAGGATTTCTTAAGGGTTTGGCTCAACTCATGGGGATAGACAAAGAAGTTGTGGATTCTCATACAAAGAAGAAACAAGAACAGGTTTGCCTACCTTGGAAGTTCTTTCATGAGTTTCTAGTGCAACATGCCAACGAAGAACAGGGGTTAGATATATTTATCTTAGCCATATACAGAATGGTCATATTTCCAAAGGTTTTGGATTATATTGAGATAGCGGTGGTTGACTTTTTCGAGAGTGTGATCAATGGTTGTAACCTTTCAAAGGTAATATTGCAAGACTATTAGATCTTTGAGTTACTATCATCGGAATGGAGGGCATTTTATAGGTTCCATACAATTCTTGTACTTATGGATGAAAAGCCATTTTCGAATGGAGAAAAGCATTTTCTCCAAGCTTTATGTCCGTAATCGAGCTCCGATCAAAGAATTCTATGAAAATGAATGGTCAGAACAAAAGTCTAAAAAGGAATGGATAACTTTCCTACAAAAATTGACCAGTGCCGAAGTAAGATGGTTGGCCCCATGGATGAATCGTGAACTTATGTTGTATCATTGTGGGGATAACACAGTGGTCCCACTTTTAGGTTTATGGGGAGCAAAAAATTATGCACCACTCCTAGTGAGAAGGCAGTTTGGGGCAGAACAGTTCATTCTTATGACACATAGGCTTTATTAGTTAGATTTCTCTTACAGTGAACCGAAAGCATTTCAGAGGATGAATGAGATGATTAAAGCATGAAAAAATCTCCGAAGAGTAAGTCATAGATCGTTTACTGATAAAATCACTTTAGGGTATTTGGTTTGGAGAGCAAAACAAAGATAAGAAATGGTATTCACTTATGAAAGCTTTCAACCGCCAATAGAAGGAAAGCTTGAAGAGATACCATCAGAATTAGAGCTTACAACAAAAGAATTCGAGTCTGAAAAAGGTAAATTAAAGCAAAAAATCCAGAAGCTTTGAGAAAAAAAAAACCAGTGGAAAGATAGAGCTAAAGATGAAGCCAAAGTTTGCAAGATTGCTAGAGAACGTGATACAGCTATTAAAGACTTAGCAGAGCTACACTAAGAACATAAAAGGTTATGTGTGAGAGAAAAGGCCAAAAAGATAACCATTGTTGAGCTGATTGAAGAGAATGCAAGATTGAAGCAAGAGTATACTGAATTGGAAGAAGAGAGTACCCAAGTATAGACAGAGAATAACATGCTAAATAGCTATCTAAGTAGGTTGAGACAAAAGTTGAATGAACAAGAAGACCATATTGCTGTATTGGTTAGAGAGCATAGAGAGCTATCATACCAAGTTTGGTGTGGTAAAATAGAGAACTTAGGAAGATAAAAATACGTTAAGCACCTAACGACCCAAATTTGTAAAAGGGTATGTAAGGCAAAAGAGATGGTGAAAGAGGTAAAGGCATTGAAACAAGTGGTGACCCCAGTAGGATATCATGGGTAACGCCTATTAAACTTTATCGAAGAAGCCAAGGCCTAGTATAAACAGATCAAATAATTTTATGGTTATAATTCTAGGATGATAAACTCAATGTAAATAAAAGTTTTTTGGAATAAATGAAATCTTTTAGTTAAATACCATCTTTAAGGCAAATGTTCTTTGCATACATGTATTCTTATTCATTGCATTCTCACTCATTACACTTAACAAAGTAACCATGAGATAATCATGCAAGTTTACTAATTTTAAGATATAGTACTCAAGGTTCAAAGATAGCTCTATCTAGCAAGAATCCTGTCCATCGATACAACACAAAAGCCAGAGTTAGACAAATGGAGTAAAAAAACTCTCACAAATTTGAGAAGCTAGAAAAAGCACAGGAAAAGATTAAAAATGAGTTGAGCAAGATTCTATATGCTCTCAATAAGCTGAATAAGAGAAAATGAGTAGAAAAAAATACAAGCCAACAAGTTTCCCCATTACAAGAAGTGGCTGACCCTTTGTATCCTCCAGGTTTTGGTCCACTTCAAGCCCAGTCTACACAAGAGGTTTCACCACAACACTTCGCATATCCTACATATCCTGGAATGCCATCAGCCTCTAATCCAGGGCATTATCATAGTTATGTAAATCCTATCTTTACTGAAAAGGTAGTAGAACTAGTTCCTGATCTAGATGACTTGAAAAATAAGGAGAAAGCAAAAGTGGCAGAATCTCAAGAAAATCCAAAGATTAGTATGCTTGAACAAAGATTACGGGCCGTAGAAGGGATTGGATTTTATGGTTCTGTTGATGCTACTAGGCTGTGCTTAGTCCCAGATGTAGTTATTCCACCAAAGTTTAAAGTACCAGAATTTGAGAAATATGATGGTGCGAAATGCCTAAAAATTCATATCACCATGTATTACCGGAAGATGGCAGCCCATGCCTATAATGAAAAATTACTAATGCATATTTTTTAAGATAGCCTTACAGACTCTGCTGCCAGGTGGTATGTCCAGTTAGATAAAACTCGCATTCATTTTTGGAGTGATATGGCTCATGACTTCATCAGTCAATATTGACATATTATCGATTTGGCTACTGATCATTTGTCTTTACAGAACCTAGAGAAAAAAGCAAATGAGTCTTTTAAAGAATACGCCCAGAGATAGAGGGATGTAGCTTCTCAGGTACAACCTCTTCTAACTGAGAAAGAGATTACAATGCTATTTGTTAGCACTTCAAAACCTTCTTATTATGAAAAGATGATAGGGAATGCAATCAAAAATTTTGTTGATATGGTAATTTTGAGAGAAATTATCGAGAGTGCCATCAAGAATGACAAGTTGAAAGGAAGTGAAGCATCTAGCAAAAGAGTCTAAAAAAAAAAAGACTGAAGCTTAGGCTGTGAGCTTTGATAGATAGCAATTTAAGGGTTATTAACCCTACTCAACATAAGGATACCTTCCATATTACCCTACTATAAATAACACTTCTCTTTACCCATACCAACCATTTGTACAGTCATCTTATCCCTAAACTTATTAACCTCCTCTTAGGCCTCAGAATACCACATATAGTCCTAACACTCAGCCTACCCCATGACCCCAAACTCGTCTAGCTAACCCAATGGGTGGTTCATGGGAGCAATGAACTACTCACGAAAAACCTGTATTTGACCCAATCCTAATTACCTATACAGAATTATATTGTGACCTTCACAACAGTCATCTGATTGTTCCTAGTAAATTCAAGCCCCTCAAGCCACTTTACCTTAAGTGGTATGATCTCACAGCCCATTGTGACTATCACTATGGGATTACCGATCATTCCACCAAAAATTACACCGTCTTAAAACATAAAAATGTAATGATTGATCAAGGATTAAATGATTAGCTTTGATACAAGAGGGGTGACTGCACCAAATGTTAATGGCAATCCCTTACCTAATCATAATGTGAATGCTTTAAGTGAAGAACAAGAACGCCATTTGAAAAAAAAAGTGGCAGATATTAAGACACCTCTTAGTCAGCTATTTGATATTTTATGAAAAGCTGACATGATACAACCAGTGAGTCTACACAGCTATCATGGAATATATATAGCTGACATTAGTTGTAAATATCATAGCGGGGCAATGGGTCACTCCATCGAAACTTGTGAGCAATTTCATCAAGAGGTGCAAAAGCTCTTGGATTCATACCAAATTGAGGTCTACGAAAAAAAAAGACTTAGAAAGTGTTGAAGTGTTCATGACTGATAAGCCTGCAAAATTGTTTCCAAAGCCGGTGACAATTCATTGTGGGAATAAGCTAAAGTCAATCATAGACAAACTCATTCCCAGGCTGATAACTTTTAAAATTTTGACTTTTTTTCTATATAAGGATGATAAAGCTGTACCTTAGAGATATGGCTGTGATACAGTAGTTCAAGGGCAAGAAGGGGATGTCTCTAAAGCTGATGCCTCTAATATAACTGGTGTAAGAGGTATTACTCGAAGTGAAAGGTGTTACACTCCAAAAATATTGGAAAAGGCTAGAAGAGAAAAGGCCAAGGAAGGAGAAGAACGATATAACCTTGAAGTAGAACCTAAAAAAGATCGCCCGAAGTCGGTGTCAGAAAAAGAGGCTTGTGAATTCTTGAAGCTGATAAACATAATGAGTATTCAGTGGTTGAACAGTTGAACAGAATGCCAGCACGAATCTCATTACTATCACTACTATTAAATTCAGAGTCACACTGAAATGCCCTGCTGAAAGTATTAAATTAGGCATATATGGCACATAATGTATCTATTGAATATGCGAACCACCTGCCTGGAAATCTAGTCATGTTGAATCACATTTCATTCAACGATGATGAGATTCTCTTGGAGGAAAAAGAAAATGCCAAGGCTTTGCATATCACAATAAGTGTAAGAGCCATATCATAGCCAATGTCCTTATTGATAATGGCTCCACTATCAACATCATGCCTATGTCAACTTTGACAAGGTTACCCATTGACTACTCTCATATGAAAAATAGTCAGATGATTATAAGAGCCTTCGATGAGACCAGAAGAGAAGTTTTTGGAGATATCGAGATGCCCTTACAAATTGGGCCTTACAATTTTAATGTGAAGTTTCAAGTGATGGATATCTCTCCCTCCTACAGCTGTCTACTGAGAAGGCCATAGATTCACATGACAGGTGCTGTGCCCTCTACCTTACACCAAAAGATCAAGTTTAATGTAGAAGGTCAATTAGTAGTGGTAATTGGGGAGGAAGACATGCTAGTGACCCAACCGTTGAATACTCCATATGTAAATGCTATCGAAAAAGTATTAGAATACTTCTATCGATCTTTTGAATTAGTTAATTCTGTAGGTGAAGGATTTAAAAATTAGCCTTTTTCAAAAATAGTGATGAGCCAAGTCATCAATAAAGGCTGGTATCCAGGATTAAGGTTTGGTAAGAACTTGCAAGGAATAAAAGAATCCCCAACAATGATAAACAATAGTAAAAGGTTAGGCCTAGGCTATGAGGTAGCAGAATGAGAGATCAAGAGAAGGCCAACAGGTAAAACAGCAAGACTAATGGTTATTCCACACCTGTACGAGATTTTCAGACCTGGAGGATTCATATACCCAGATACAGGAAAAAATGTAAAAAAAACTTTTACCCAGTTAACTATTAATGCTATTGAAGATGAAGTGGAACTTAATCAAGAGGAGTGGGTTCGCCTTTGTCCGTCAAATTATGAGTTGAACAATTGGAGTGCCATTGAAATGCATGTGACTTTTGAAACTAATATAATGTAATTGTAACATCCCAATAGCTATTGCCCAAGGCACTGGGGTGATCTTTCTTGTTCGGGCCATTTATCTTTTATTATTTTAATAAAGATTAAGAAGGATGCATTTTCATTCATTTCTTCTTGTCTTCATTATTGCCATTTTTCCAAACACATCTAGCCAACATATCCCATTTTATTCAATTTCAGGTCTTTAAATGAATATGAAGATAATTATGATAACAATCAAGAGGTTAGTTTTGAAAATTTAATTAACACTGATGAATTTGACAATGAAGAGAATTCTGAGGAATATGTTATACCTCATGACCTAATGAGATTTATTGAACAAGAAAATAAGCCAATTGAGCCTCATCAGAAGATAGTTAACTTAGTGAATTTAGGAGATAAAGAGAATAAGAAAGATGTCAGAATTGGCACTTCACTTTCATTAAGAGATAGACAACGTTTGGTAGATCTACTTCGAGAATTCATTGATGTTTTTGCTTGGTCATACCAGGATATGCCAAGGCTGAGCATAGAGATAATAGAGCACAGATTGTCCTTAAAGCCAGAATGTAAGCTGATTCAACAAAAATTAAGGTGAATGAAGCTTGAAATGCTACTAAAGATCAAAGAAGAGGTAAAGAAACAGTTTGACGCAGGTTTTCTATAAGTGGCTAAGTATCTAGAATGGGTAGCCAATATAATACCAATTTTTAAAAAAGATGGAAAGGTACAAATGTGTGTAGACTATCATGATTTGAATAAGATTAGTCCAAAGGATAGCTTTTCTTTATCTCATATTGACACATTGGTAGATAACACGGCTAGACATTCAATCTTCTCTTTTATGGATGGTTTCTCAGGGTATAATCAGATAAAAATGACTGCAGATGATATGGAAAAAACCACTTTTGTGACCATGTAAGGAACCTTTTGTTACAAAGTCATGCCCTTTGGGTTAAAGAATGCTGGGGTAGCATATCAAAGGGCCATGGTAATACTCTTCCATGATATGATACACAAAAAGATTGAAGTGTATGTAGACGATATGATTGCAAAGTCTTATGAGAATGAAGATCATATCACCAACTTCAAAAAGTTATTTGAGAGGTTGAAAAGATTTCAGCTCAAGTTAAACCTTACCAAGTGCATCTTTGGGGTAAAGTCAGGGAAGTTACTAGGCTTTGTGGTCAGTGAAAGAGGAATTAAAGTTGATCCAGATAAGATACGGGCCATTCAGAATTTGTCACCTCCGAGTACACCAAAAGAAGTTTGAAGTTTTTTGGGAAGATTGAATTACATTTTTCGGTTTATCTTTTAGCTTACCTACAAATGTGATCCCATATTTAAGCTTCTCCGTAAAAATAATCTTGAAAAATAAAATGAAGAATGTCAAGTGGCCTTTGATAAAATTAAGCAATACTTGTCAAACCCTCAAGTGTTAGTGCCACCTGTTCTAAAGAAACCTTTAATTCTATACTTGACAGTATGTGAAAATTCAATGGAATGTGTGCTGGGATAACAAGATGAGTTTAGCTGAAAGGAGAGAGCTATTTATTATCTAAGTAAAAAGTTCACAGAATATGAATCCAAGTTTTCTCATTGGAGAAAATGTGTTGTCCATTAGCGTGGACTACCAAAAGGCTCAGATAGTATATGCTCTATCATACTACATGGCTCATAGTAAAATTGGATCCAATTAAATACATCTTCAAGAAGTCGTCTTTGTCTAAAAAAAATGCTAGATGACAAGTAATGCTCTCCAAATATGACATTATATATGTAAGCCAAAAGGAAATAAAAGGGGCGCTATAACGGAGTTTCTTGTAGATCGTGCTACTTAAGAATATAAACCAATGAGGTTGAAATTCTCTGATGAAGATCTAATGACTATTTCCCAACTGGAGAAAGAGGAGCATGGAGAAAAATATTGGAGAATGTATTTTGATGGAGCTGCCAATGCCTTGGGACATGGAATTGGGGCAATTCTGATCTCTCCAGAAGAACAATACTGTCCTGTAACAGTAAGGTTAAATTTTAATTACACAAATAACATCGTTGAATATGATACATGTGTCATAGGCTTACAAGCTGCTATAGATAGAAAAGTAAAAGTATTAAAAGTATTTGGGGACTCAGCTCTAGTTATATATCAGTTGAAAGGAGAATGAGAAACAAGAGATTCAAAACTCGTTCCATATCATAAGTATATTTTAGAGTTGACAAAACAATTTAAAGATATCTAGTTTGACCATTTACCTCGAGAAGAGAATCTGATTATCGATGCATTGGCTATTTTGGCCACAATGATTCGAATTAATAAAAATACTGACATTCAGCCCATCAGGCTAGATGTTAAAGATATGCCAGTTCATTCTCTAATATAAAAGAGGAGAAAGATGAGAAGCTCTGGTATTATGATATCTTATAGTTTACTAAGGATCAACAATACTCAATTCAAGCAACAAAAAATGATAAAATGGTCATCCGAAGATTGGGTATGAGCTTGTTCTTGGATGGAGATATTCTGTACAAAAAAAGCCGTGATCAAGTATTACTAAGATGCGTAAGTAAGGTTGAAGCAAAAAAAATCATTGAAGAGGTACATGATGAAATATATGGGGTACATATCAATGGACATATGATGGCGAGACAGATCATGAGAGCAGGATACTACTGGTTGACAATGGAGAGTGATTGCATTAACTATGCTTGTAAATGCCATAAATGCCAGATATATGCTGATAAGATCTATGCTCTGCCATCTGTTTTACATGTTATGGCACCACCTTGGCCATTCTCAATGTGAGGCATGGATATCATTAGTCCTATCACCCCAAAGGCTTCTAATAAGCATAGATTTATTTTTGTGATGATATATTACTTCACAAAATGGGTGGAGGCAGCATCATAAGCAAATGTAACACGATCTGTGGTTTACAAGTTCATAAAGAGAGAGATCATCTGTAGATATGGATTTTCAAAAAAAATTATTTCAGATAATGCCAAAAATCTAAATAGTAAAATGATGCAAGAAATATGTACTCAATACAAGATCAAGCATCATAACTCGGCACCATACCGTCCGAAAATGAATGGGGTAATTGAGGCAGCCAACAAGAACATAAAAAAGATTCTTGAGAAAATGATCGAGACTTATAAAGATTGGCATGAGAAGTTGCCATTTGCACTGCATGCATATCAAAAATCAGTGTGCACCTCTACTGGGGCAACCCCATTTTCTTTGGTTTATGGGATGAAAGCTGTACTACCAGTAAAAATGGAGATCCTATCCTTAAGGGTTCTAAAAGAAGTTGAGTTGAAAGATGCTGAATGGATTCGAGAACGCTATGAACAATTAAATTTTATAAAAGAAAAGAGATTGACTGCATTGTGCCATGGTCAGCTATATCAAAGAAGAATGACGAAGGCTCATGATAAAAAGATTCGACCCCGTTACTTTCGAGAAAGAAAGTTAGTCTTGAAAAGAATCTTTCCAATCCAGCACGATAATAGAGGAAAATGGACTCCGAATTGAGAAGGGTCGTATGTGGTGAAACGGGCTTTCTCGGGTGGAACGTTGATACTAACTGAAATGGATGAAAATGATTTACCCCATCCTATAAATTCTAATGCTGTGAAGAAATATTATGGTTGAAAAAAAAGAGAAAAAATGAAATGGAAAAATGAAAAAATGAAAAAGGAAGACTCAAGACGAAAACCCTAAAATGACAGTTTAGTCATAGGAGATTTATCTAAGTTGAAAATCTGAAAAAGTAGCTTAGATAAGGAGAATACAACATCAAATTTGAAAATCCATTGGCATAGAAGCTAATAAATTCGGAGGAGCTCTAAGTTGTTAAGTAAATCAGATGGTTGAGTTTTTAAAAAACCTTAAAATGTGTTATCATGATTATCCAATTGTTCATTTTTGGGCTTTGTCCCCCATACTTATCCTTGTAATTCTTCTTTGACCAAAGTTTGCCAACATTTTACGAATGAAAGACATTTTATTTCACTATTTGTGTGCCTCTTCTAGTGACTGTTTCTTAACCATTCTCATTTTTTTTCTTAATACCCTACAATGGAGGAAATATGCAAATGCATTCTTACTTTTTGAGTTTGAAATAATGATTGATAAATGAATGATGGCATGAAAGATTTTTACGTTACATTGAATAAGTCAAGGTGATAAAGGTAAATTTGAGATGTTCAATTCCCAATAAGGACATTGAATTTGGGAAGAGATTGCCTGCAGAAGGGATACTAGAATTAAATGGAAGAGATGGTTTAGAGTTACATTGGCTCGATCTTGGAAGAATGGTGTAACTTGGTTTTTGAAGAACAAAGGGTTTGATGCACAAGAAAAAAGCTTGAGAAACTTGAGTACCACAATTAGCCAACATTTGCATAGCATGCATTGAATTTCACATGCATTGTATAGCATATACTACATTCAAGAAAATATAGTGCATAAATTCAAGAAGTAGGGGTATTCTAACATCCCACATAGAGACAACAGATGTGAAGACATTTTCAAATTTGAGAAAAAGCTTGTCATGTAAGTTTTTAATCCTTGAAATAGGATGTTCTCTCGGTATCAGGGTTGATTTGTAAGACCTTTGGGCATAATCTCCTGAAATTCCTTCAAACATGATTTTTAACTCCTTTGGACATGATTGTCAAGGAGCTTTTTTTTTTAAGTTCTAATGCCTCTGTTTAGAGGAGCTTTATTTATTTTCAAAGTCATTGAGCCTCTTATTAGAGGAGCCATTTATTTTCAAAGTCATTAAGCCTCTGTTTAGAGGAGCTTTATTTATTTTCAAAGTTGTTGAGCCTCTGATTAGAGGAGCCATTTATCTTCAAAGTCGTTGAACCTCTGTTTGGAGGAGCTTTATCTATTTGCAAAGTTGTTGAGCCTCTAATTAGAAGAGCCATTTATTTTCAAAATCATTGAGCCTCTGATTAGAGGATTTTTATTTATTTTTAAAGTCGTTGAGCCTCTGATTAGAGGAGCTTTGTTTATGTTTTTCAAAGTCATTAAGCCTCTGCTTAGGGGAGTTTTGATCAAATTTTTAACAAAAAAAATGAAAAAAAGAGGTCGAATGGAGTCTTGAATAGGTGTCTACGTCTTTGCGCAATTTCTATTTCACAAAAAATATGCAAAGAGGGGCAGCTGTGACACCCAATTTGGTCCAGGCCCGGATCAATTGGGCCTGGTCCAAATGGGTTGGCTCATTTTATTTTTTTATTTTGTATTTTGTATTTTGTATTTTGTATTTTTATTTATTTATTTTTATCTTATGTATTTATTATTTATTTATTTATTATTACTATTTATTTATATTTTTTATTATTTATCTGTTAATATATATGTATTTATTATTATTTATCTATTTATATATTATTATTTATCTATTAATATTTTTATTTATCTAATTATTTTCTTTTAATTATCTATTAACATTTTTTCATTTGATTTGATTTGATTTTCTTTTTATTCGACTAAGATTGGGATGAAAATTTGGAATTCTACCGTGAATTTGAGATTCAATTAGAATCTATATTCGATTCAAGGATTGAATCCCAATCCAAGGAGGAGTTGGGATTGATCAGAAACTCTTCTGATCAATCCCTATAAATAGATCCACGAATCACAAAGACCAGAACACGAAAACGCAGATACTGACTGAGAAAAAAAGTGAAAAGAGAAACAAAAAGACGTCCAGAAAGGTCAGAATCAATTTCAAGATTTTTTAGAAATTTTGGTGAATTTTTTTTTGGAAATTTTTGAAAAATTTTTAGATTGCGGTTGAATTTTTTTATGAAGTTTAAATTTTTCGGTGACTTTTCTGGCACCATTGAATTTGCCGGCCGTTACCCAGTTTTCGGTAACTATTTCTAGAGATCGACCAACTTTTCGATGAACTTCTGGTGAAAAACTCAGATTTCGATGAAATTTATAGAATCCGACAAGATTCAATCGGAGTTCTTCATCTGTTTAGAGAGAAGAGAAAGGAAAGGAAGGGAAGAGGCAGAGAAGGAAAGATCAGTTTGCTAAAAAAAAGAGGAATTAACCTTTTATACCTGTTGAAAATGACATCGTTTTGGCATTACTGTGCCCAAAGGATCCGCGCGTTTTGAAATCGAGTGACCCGATCCGAGCGCCAACCCGCTTTGACCCGAGTGCGACTCGAGTGCGAGCCATTTTCGAAGTCGAGTCGAGCCGAGTTGCGTCTTCAAGCCGTCCTTTCTTCCTCAAGCCGAGCCGAGCCATTCCCAGGTTTTTTTTTTCATTTTTTTAGTATTTTATTTTTATTATTTGTTGATTATATTAGAATTATTTATTATTTTTTATTTTATTTTATTCTATTTTTATCTCTATGTTTATTTTTTTTATTTTTTATTATTTCTTTAAATAAAATTCAAAAGAAAATATTTTTAAGGAAAAGTTGAAAGTATCAATTTTCCTTGAAAATAAGTGTTCTAAAAAATATTTTTGAAGAAAAGTTGAAAGTATCAATTTTTCTTGAAAATAAGCTTTCTAAAAAATATTTTTGAGGAAAAGTTGAAAGTATTAATTTTCCTTGAAAATAAGTTTTTTCTAAAAATTATTTCCTGAGGAAAAGTTAAAAGTATCAATTTTCCTTAAAAATAAGTTTAAAAAAAAAGGTTTTTTATTAGGAAAAGTTGAAAGTATCAATTTTCCTCGAAATTAAAGTTTCTAAAAAATATTTTAGGGAAAAGTTGAAAGTATGAATTTTCCTTGTACAAAAGCAATGAATTTTCGAAAAAAAAAAAGAGTTTATGTCTAAAGCAATCATTTTTTTTCTCTTTTTCCTTTTTATTTTCTTGAATTTTCCTTAATGTTAAATAATCCGACAATGGAGCCTCTGCAAGTGAAACAGTAGTTTTCTTGCATACTCTTGAGGTGAGAAAATTTTCTTAATTTTTTGCTAAAAGTATTATAGAGTCAATTGAGAATAATTTTCAATAATTAATTACTTGGTAAATTTTTAAAACTTATTAGATAACACAAAATTTAGCTGGTACCATCTTTCGATGGGCATTGTGAGGGTGCTATAACCGTCTTCACACGTAATCGAACTGCCGAACCCTGTTCTGGTTAGTAGACCTGAACCTATTCTTTTAGGGACCCTTAAACTTAGCTGTTCCTTAAAAAGATAGATTCTTTAGGTGGCCAATCGCACCTAGATAAAAAAGATTGGTGGCGACTCCTTCAAGTCAATGTCTAGCGATAGATCTTTGGATCTAGACGTTATGACACTTGTCATAATGGTAAATGTTTTTGTGATAGATCTTAGAGCATATAATAATCTTTTGCCTTTGTACATTTTCAGGAAATTAGGGATTGTGAAGATGAAGTCTACTAGCTTATATTTGAAGTTTGGTGATAGTTCTAAAAGGTTTCCTTTAGGTATAGTGGAAAATATCTTGTAAAAGTGCATAAGTACGCATTCGTTGCTAATTTTGTGGTTTTGGACATTGAGGAAGATGATGATATCCCCATTATTTCAGGGAGGCCATTCTTGACCACTACTAAAACTTTGATTGATGTTGGAACAAAGGAAATTACAATGAAATTTTAGAATAAAGAAATTATGTTTAAGTTTGTCAATCTTGATGTGGTTAGTGAAGTGGGAAAAAAGTTTAAAAAGTAGCTAAAGAGAAAGCCTTAAAGCCCAAACCTAGGCCCACATATAGGAGCCCTGCGAAGAAGAAAAGAAAGATAAGAGATTGTGTTGTTTAAAAGAAGGGGAAAGATTGTAATGTGATTGAATAGTTTTAGAAAAAGTTAGTCAAGTATGACTCAAACTAGCACTGCTTGAGAGGCAACCCAAGTTTTATTTTTCAATTTGCACGTTGATTTTTGTTTTGTTTATTTTCCATTTTTTAAGGATAGATTATGCTTTAGTTTTTCTTTATTTTATTTTTGTAGGAATTAGGTCTAAAGAAGCTAGACATGTTGCGACAAGATGGAATTCATGCAATTTTACATTTGGCCATGGTGAATTACATGTTTTTATATTTGGCCATTAAAGTTTTAGGGGGTGTCTCTTTCCTTTAATGTTTTATGCTTTATTTGCACACACTGGGAACAATATGTTATTTAAGTTTGGGGGAGAGAATATTTGTGCAAATATTTTTTCAAAATTTTTCAAATTTTCTATTTTGAGCTTAATTTGTCATGTTAGAATCGTTATATAATTATTCCTTTTAGTATTTTCTCATAATGCAATGATGGTAACTTTGATTGATTTTAAGTATAGCTTTTTGAAAAAGATTGATTGTAGTGAAAGCATGAGATGAATTCTTGAATTTACTTCTTTTTAATTGCAATATTTCCACTATCTTTAGCACTTAATCTTATCTTTGAGATGCATGTATGTTTAATTGAAGTTAGGTAGAAGTAGAGTTGCATTGATCTTTAAAGTATTGTGCATATTTTAGAATTTGCTTGAGCATCCCTCGAGGTGAAATAATATACCACACTTAACTAAAAAGATTATTTAGGCCATTTTTTGGATTGTTTGAGTCTTTCAAGCTAACCTTCATTTATATATATCCCTAGTCACCCTTTTGAGCCTAATGAATATATATTCCCTTTCTTTGTTTTCATTTACATAATTAAGCTACCCTTTGTTTTATTTTTTTTTATCTTTCTACCTTACCCTATATGCATATGGATCAATCAAAGTATTATGAGAGTTATGTTCATTGGGAAGGAAGGGTAGAGTTGAAAGCTTGTAAATTATGTTTTAAAGCAAAGAAAAAAAAAAAGAAAAAGTGAAAAATAGCTTTTCAAAGAAAGAAAGAAAAACATAATTGAAAAGGAAAAAGAAAGGTGAAATTAGCAAAGTTCTTCATGAAAATCAATGTGGTTACCATTTGACAAAAAAGAAAAAGAAAGAAAAAAGAAAAACAATAAAGCAAAGTATAAATGAAAATCAAAGTGAAAGTTATTGTTTGAAGAAAAGAAAAGAAAGAAAAATTTAAGTTGGGGGGTGTTAAATTTTCTTAGAAGCTCTCTTATTAAAAGTAAGATCCTAGTGATGCATGTTTGTGGTTTTATAATCCTAAATTTTCTTTTACCCTAATTTAACCCTAGCTTGGCATTACAAGCTTAATAAAGACCTATTGATCTTTGATTAAGTTTGTGGCTAAATTAGTAGAGAGGGTATGTGAAAAGTGAACCTATGAAATTTGTTCATGCTTTGAAGGTATTTGTTGATTTCATGTTTACTTAGCTTTGATTAAATATCTTATGTTGATTTGAGATGGATTATTCACACACGAAAATTTATAATTAGAATGCAAGCTTATTCTTGAATGATTTTTATGTGGGATCTACGTTCTTAAAGCTTGAAGCTTGCACTACAAGTAGCTAACTTTTTCTACCTCCCAAAACCCTTCCTCCAAATTGCCTCACCATTTTTTGGCTTCCATTTTTCCCTTTCATTTTACACCTCTAGGAATTTAACACAAATTTTCTAAGCTTTTGGACCAAAACAATGCTACCACTCATGAACCCAAAATCAACATAAATAATGCTATAAGAAATCTCAAAAAAATTTTATTTCCATGACTCTTTACCCAAACCATTGTTCTTCAAAATCACAATATACACAATTCAAGGGGGAAGATAGCAAAAAGGACTGAAAAAAAAAAGAAGTTCATGCTGCCAATTCACAAAAGCTAGAACCTCTCCATCGTATACACCACTACGCCATTTCCATTATCTATTGCCCTTAACAAAGCCCCAAAACAATCACCATTGCCCACCCTCACTTCCCACGACCACCATAAACAACCATCGCTCGCTAGCCAAAACCTTTTTTGAACCCCCTCCATTGCCACATAAAACCACCATTGCATCCACTATGAGCCAAATGCTCATTCACCAAAATATCCAATAGTGATAACATAACAGCCTCCCATCGACTAAATCCAAGATTCCCACTGCCAATTCACAAAACTAAAACCCATACTCACCATCACCCTCAAGTAGCATAACACACTAGCCTACCAACTTTACCTCCACAGACTACCTAAACCCATCTATGATCATCCCTAAACTACCCAAACATTCAGAAAACCTATCTACCTAAAATCCAAACAAATAAAAAATAAAGAATAAAAAATTAACCATATCCCTAATAGGGGAACCAAAAAAAAAATACATACACACATATTAAAAAAACCATAAAAATAGAAGGGACATTTTCATTTAGAAATGGGTTTTGGGCTTAGGATTTTGCAAGAGCTTTAGGTCTTGAAGCTTGGTGGAAAGAAAGGTCTTAGGAAGGAGGAAGAATATGGTTGGTAATGACAGTGATTGAAGCAATTGAAAGTGGATTTTTTTAGGTACAATCGTTAGTTTCCAACATAGATTTGGGCAAATCTAAGTTATTTTTGGGAAATCTAAGCATATAAATGAAAAAAAAAAAGAAGAATATCATCATTTTGGTGTATTTTTTAGAGTGGGCCGATACCAACAACAAACAATTGACGATGCGACAGACTAACACCGAAATCTAGAAAGAAGGGTGGCTACTTATGATTGGGTTGAGAGAGTGAAGAAAGGATTGAGTTTTTTTGGAGAGAAGAATTGGAAATGAGATAAAAAAGACTTTGGCTTTTATACAAAAAAAAAAGGAAGATCTAAGTGTGGACCCTAATTCGACCCTGGATTTGCACTCCTGACTTAGTTTCTAGGTCCCGTTTAAGCTGAATTGGGTCAAACCAGTTTAAACCATCTAAAACTAGACCAAGATTGTTGAATTGCTAGACAGACCAATTTGAATCACCAATGAATGACTCCAGACCGTGAAAAATCACACAAAACAGTTGATTAGTATTAACTAACTTTTTTTTGGTAATTTTTTAAATTTTTTTAATTTCTAAGGTATCTATTCATCCATCTATGCATATTATATTTTAAATCCCTAAAATAAACTTTTTTTAAAAAAATAAAAATTAGTGTTAAAAAAATTTTAGCAAATTCAAAAAAATGCATAGAAAAATATAAAGAAAAATGAAAATGAAAATCTTTCCAAGGCTAAGATATTAAGGTAGTTTGAATAGTGATTCCTTAAGAGCTTTAGGTGAGGATATTTTTCTTTTCTAAAACACTACCAAAGTAATAGAGTATTTAGAAAATTATTTAATACAAAAGATTTTTGTTTACTTATTTCCATAAAAAAATAATAATAAATGATGAAAGGAAAAATGAGACCTTTTTAGTAATAAAATTATCTATAATAATGCATGAATACTATTTGCAATAATTAATTATTATTTTTTAAATAAAAAAAAAGGAGAAACAAAAATGAAAATCTCAGAGGATTAGAGTCTAAAAAAGTCCAAGAAGTGATTCTTAAAAAATCTCTAGGTGAAATTTTTTTTCTAAAATACTACCAAAGTATTGGAATATTTAGAGTAATTTTCAATAAATTTCTTTTTACCTTGCAAAAAAAATGAACCTTTTTATTTTAGTAATGGTTTGACGGCTACCACTACTGTGCCAAAACTGTAGGGCTTTGGGGCATTAAGGATTGCTTATATAAGTTAATGGTTGCTACAACTAAAGTTTTGCAACCAAAAAGCAAGTTGATAACCCTCATCTAGAGATCAGTGCAAAACCAGTAAAAACTGAACAGGTAGAGAAAGAGCCTACCAATTTGAAGGTTAGTCATTCTACTATAATAAAGATGTAGGCAAAGTCTGGTTCTATGAACAAATTTGCCATATTCGATACTGTGGATGAAGGAGAGAAACAAATAAGTGAAATATTCTCACAAGAGATTGATGCCATTGAAAGAATGGTGGAAGAGCCAAATTTTCAATCTCCAATGAAGGTCTGAGCAATAATAGCAGCAAGAGTACCAGACTTGATGAAACAATTGAAAAATAAAAAAAAAATAGGGCTAATGGATAAAGGAAAGAACTAAGGTGGAAAACTTTGCCTTGGGATGTCAATCTTCCACCATCCAATCAGCATGAACCTACTCATTCGAAATGTCAAAGGGTTAAATGCATTTTAAAAAAAAAGTACTTAGTAGAATTAGAAAATGGAAAATAAGCATTGTTTGTATGATAGCAACAAAAGTAAAGCAGTAAAACATGAGGAAATTTTTGGATAATCATTTCTCTGATTGGTCATATTGTTAGGATTTACCTTGAATCTTAGAATCCTACATCAAAAGTTATAAGAGTTTTGAGCATCTTGTATCATACACTAAGAGTTTAGTAAAAGTATAAGGGTTTCACCTTTATAAATAAAATGTTTTGGTTTTAGTTTGGTAATCCGAGATAATTAGGCACCAAAAGAATAGCTAGGTGAGTAGGCTATTAAAAAGGTTTAATTGGGTTTTGCTTAAGTTTTAAGTAAGAAGTTTTTGATAACTTTTTTAATTCCAAAAGCCTCTCAATTGTAAAGATTTATTTATTATTGGATTAGGTTTGGAATAGGCCATTTTGAGTTAGGCCAAAACAAATATATTTGTGTGTTCTTATTTTTTATTTGAGCTTGTTATTTTGTTTATGGGTGTTGGTGTACATGTTGATTTCCCAACAAGGGTTATTAGAGCAAGGTTCGAGGTTTGAGGTTCATGAAAAGAAAAGGCAGGCCCAAGTGATTGTGAAGTAAGTATTTTAAGGTGTCTGAAAAAGGTATATCTAGTACCTTTATGCCTAAGTTTGAGATTCCATTATTTGATGGAAAGAGTAATTTTATGTTATGGCAAAGTATGATTCAAGATCTGTTAGTAAAACAAGGGCTAGATCAAGCATTAAAGAGTATTAAGCTTGAGGAAATGTCTAATGATAATTGGAATAGAATTTAGAAGAAAGTTGTTAGTACTATTAGATTGGCGCTAGCCTTAGAGGTAAAATTAGTGTATTAACTGAAAGTACTCTAAAGAGTAAGTACTCTAAAGAGTTTAGGGGATAAGCTTAAGGGTATTTATGCATCGAAGTCATTAACTAATAGATTATGTTTAAAGATGGATCTGTATTCTCTAAAGATGAAAGAAGGTACGAGTCTTCATAATTACCTGAATAAGTTTAATAGATTAGTTTCTTAATTGCTTATGATTTTTGTTGATGAATTGAAAGATGAGAAGAAAGCTTTAATTTTGCTATCATATTTATTCATGTTTTATAGGCCTTTAGTTCAAAATTTTGTTGGTGGGTGGGTTTACTTATTTTATTTATAAGAACACAAAACTCATCATCTGAAAAGAGTACACTAGCTATAAAAGGTTTTAATCGAGAGAGGACTCAAAAGAGAATTGATGGATCAAGAAGGAGATCCAAGTCAAGAAACATATATTACAATGACATAGATGTTATTTTTGTAGTGAAAAAGAACATATCCAAATGCGTTTCAAGAAGCTGATAAGGGATATGGCTACTTTCAAAAAGGTGAAAGATGAAAAAAAATCAGATGAAAGAAAAAGTGATACTATTGCTGTTGTGTCTGATGATGATAATGTCAGTTTGACGACTTGTATGGATAAGATTTAGACTGTGAAAAGTGATAAAGGTTGGATTTTCAATTTAGCTGCTACAATCCATATTTGCAATGATAGAAATTATTTTATGGAGTTAGATGAGAATGAAAAGTATAGGGATATTGTGGTTGCTAAAAACGAATGTCATAATATATAGATCTAAAAATTTATAACTAGATGTAATAAGAAGAGTCACCACTAATCTTTTTTAACTAGGTGTGATTGGTCACCTAATGAATCTATCCTTTTAAAGAACTCTTAAGCTTGACCAAGGGTACATAAAGAATAGGTTCTAACCTTTTGAACAGAACTGGGTTCGAAAGTTTGATTACGTGTGAGGAAGATTATAACACCCTTACAATGCCCATCCTAGATGGTACCATTTAATTTTAAATTATCCTAACAATTATCTTGGTTCAATGGTTTTAAATTTTAATGTTTAAATATTGAAAATAATTTTTAAAATTTTTTCCATCAATTTGAAAGAATTCTTAAAAAATACTTCCTCACCTCAAGAGTATTCAAGAATCTTATTTATTTTCTTGAAAAAGCTCTGTCATTGAAAAAATGTTAATCATTTTTTTATTGAAAATATTTCTAATTCATCCACCATTTTGGGCAATCAACCATTTGCAATTACTAAGAATTTCATCATTGAAATTTTTTTATTTCCTTTTATTTTTCTTTTCTAAATTTTTCACCATTTTGGCCAATTCAAAAAGTTTCTTTTCTGATTTCTAAATTTTTCACCATTTAGGTCTATTTAAAAATTCTCTTTTTTTTTGTAGAAAATAATATGACAACTATTTTCTTGAAATTTTATTTAAATTCTTCTACCATTTTGGACAAATTTAAAGAAACTTCTTACCTAGAGATTTATTAGGAATTTACCATTTGAAATTTTTAAGATTTTCATCTTTGATTAATTGTCAAATATTTTTAAATAAAAATTTTTACTAAATTTATTTTTATTATTTTTTACTTTTTTACTTTTTTTAATTGAAAATAAATATTAATTATTATTATTAAAATTTTATCTAAATTATTCCACTGTTTGGGACAAATTTAGAAAAAAATTTCTCATCTAGGAATTTTATAAAAAATTACCATTTGAAATTTCTAAAAATTCTATCTTTGGATAATTAATATTTATTGTCAAATATTTTATTTTGTTTTATTTTTTTATTTTTCTCAAAATTTAATCATACAAAAAAACTTAAAAAATAAATAACTAAAAAAAACCAAAAATGAAAATAGCTTAGCTCTACAGCTTCAATGCAACTCGACTTTAGGCACAAAAAGCGACTTAGAGACTCGGCTCGGAGCTCAACTCAACTGGAAGGTTTGGTTGGGATGTGGGTTAGCGGAGCAGGTTATGCTCGGATCTGGTTGCCCTAGTGGAAATATGTGAATCTTGGGGGCTTTTTAAGGCAAAAATGGTGTCGTTTCTAGAGGATATAAAAGCCCAAGTTCTAGCTTTCTTCCTCAATTTTTCCTTTCCCTTTCTCTTTCCTCTTTTCTTTTCTCTCACTCTCTCTACAACCCGAAAAACTCCAACTAAATCTTCATTAGATTTTGAAAATCTCACCGAAATCTGGGTTGGTTCATCAAAAAATTTAACCTTCGTCAAAATTTTTAATCAGATTTTGGAAAAGCTATCAAAAAATTCAACTCGAGTAAAAAAATTCAACAAAATTGAAAAAAGTCACCAAAATCTAGGATTTTCTAGATTTTTCCAAAAAAAACTGCCAAAACTTTTTTCAAAAAAATTCCTAAAAGCTCTAGGATTGTTGGCTATTTTCATGTGTTGGCTCTTCTAAACACTGTTTTTTATTTCTATTTGTATGTGTTTTTTGTTTGCTGGATTCAATCCTGTATTTATAGGGCATAAGCAGAAGAGTTCCTAATAAACCAGGAATCTACCGTTAACAAAAGCATCATATTTGTCCCATAGACATTGAATCCCTTAAAAATTTTACAATCACCAATTCTTGGTAGCATGCTTATCAATTTTATTTTTACTTTGTTTCCCCTTTTTTTTTACTATTATCTTATCATTACCTAATTTAATAATACAAAAAGATTAAAGATAAATCCAATGAAAAAAAATGAAAGATAAATAAAAAAACAAATAAATAAATAACTGAAAAAAAAAAACAAATGAAATAATGGGTAATTAGACCCTATTGTTCAAATGCTATTGGGCCATGCGTAATTGATTTAGGCTTGGATCAAATAGGGTGCCTACAACTGACACTCTTTGCTCATTTCCTGTGTAACAAGAATTGTGCAAAGACGTAAACACTCCCTCCTATCCAGATAGTCATCCTAACACATTTTTTTTTAATAATCAAACTTGCTAAATGACACAAAACTCCTTTTAGCATAGGCTCACAACTTTTGGAAATTACATATGGCTCCTTTAAACAGAGGCTCAATGATTTTGAAAAAATAAATAAAGCTTCTCTAATCAGAGGCTCAACATCTTTGGAAAAATAAATACAAACATAAACACCTCATTATGTCCGGGTGTGACTAAACAACAATTTTTCAAAATCTTGGAACTTCAAAGATTCACAAGTTAAACTATTCAAAATTTTATAATATGACATTTGCAATTGAAACTCAAATATTCACAATTTGAGTTCAAAGAATCACAATTTCAAAATTCAAAGGTTTGTAGTTCAAAGATTCGTAAAAATTTTCAGGTTTGCAAGGATTTCCTATTCTCAAGCATTTAATTCTTAAATTTTCAATTTCACAAGGATTTCATATTCTCAAGAATTTTTAGGTTCACAAGAATTTTTCAGCTTCACAAGAATTCATAAAAATTTTATTCTCAAATTTTCAATTTCACAAGAAGTTGATTCACAAAATTTTAGATTTACAAGATTTCTCAGCTTTGTAAGAATTTAGATTTGTAAAAATTTGGCTTCTCAAGAATTTAGATTCACAAGATTTCAAGATCACATTTGTGAGATTCACATCCAAAAATTTTAATTTCGAGATTTGCATGAAAATTGCAAGGCTCACATACAACATTTAAAGATTCAAATTTTAAGGATTCACATTCGAATTCTAGAGATTTACACCCAAAAGCTATAAATATTTAAAAAAAAAAAAACTTTAGGGATTCAATTCCCAAATTTGAAATATTTTTATTCAAAAATTTCTCATTTAAAAACTTCAGGATTTCATCCAAACATTCGAGTTCAAAGATTCACATTCAATGAATCTTAGAGTTTAACATCTAAGTTCAAAGATTTTCATTCAAAAATTTAGAGATTCACATTTGATAAAATTTAGAGTTTTACATTTAAATTTGAAGGTTCACATTTGACAAATTTGGGGTTCACATCCAAAAAGTTCAAAGCTTTTTGAAGATTCACATTCGAAAAATTTTAGAGTTTCTCATCTAAATTCAAAGGTTTTCATTCAAAAAAAAATTTGGGGTTCACATACAAAAGTTCAAAGTTTCCTATTCAAGTTTGAAGATTCACATCCAACAATTTTAGGGTTTTATATCTCAAATATTTTCATTTGAAACTCAAAGATTCTCATTTAAAACTCAAATATTTTATCTTAAGAGACTTCAACAAAGGATTCAAAATTTCTTTTTTGGATGACTTTCAAACTTTTATTGAAGTCAAAATTTTGCATGTAACGAATGTCATGATCAATGATGCAAATGCAACAACCTGGATTCTCACAATAATGTAGATGGCATACTCTAAGTCTTAATTCAAATATCTATTGGCTTATGTATGTCCAAACAAAGTTTTAAATATTCACCGAATTATGTGCATGCATTGTTCAAATGACGATGCAAACATAATGCATGTAATGCAGATAAATGTCATGAAATTTTAATTAATTATGGTAATATGGTTCTCAAAACTTCTCCATCCCATATTTTCCCTTTTCAGCTATTCAGCACTAGCTATCTCAAAATAAATTCTGTCAACTGATCCACATCATTTGCATCATTTGATTGCAATTCATAGGCTTTTTAGCACTGGCAATTTCAGCATAAATTTTGTCCACTGACCCACATTGTTTTCATCACTTGATCATAACTCCTAGATTATGTCAACCAATCCATTACTATATTCATCACTTGGTCATCCTAGATGTCTTTTCAAATCTCTTTTCAAAGGAATATAGGCAGCTTTTATGAACATTATCATTCATTAATTATCATTTCAAATAATGACAAATATAATGCAATCATACATTTTCTTGATTTATTCTAGGGATAAAAGAGTACAAGGTGAATAAGAAGAAAGATAATCAATACAAGAACGAGTTTAGTACAAAAATAAATAGGGAAAGAAACAAGTTCGATGCATGTCATTAAGATGAATGGTATATCCAAATAATGAATATTCAGACAATTCTGAACATTAATCCAGAATTCTTTTTCAAAAACTCGTTCCATTGACTATCAAAATTATTTTGAACTCATCAAACTTTGCCTCAGCTTCAGTGGATCTTTGGATTAATCTCCATATATTGAACTATTATCCGACTTTCAACGCAGATATTTTTTTACCCAAATCGCCCTTTCAGATCTTCAATTTAAGTCTTTTTTTTCTCTTTTTTTACATTTTTTCCATTTTTTCATTTTTCATTTTTCTCTTTTTTTCTTTTTCACTTTTTTATTTTTTTTCATTTTTTTTCATTTTTTTATTTTTTCCTTTCGTTTTTTTCATTATTGATATCGCCCACACATCAATCTCTAAAACACATAACATAACACAATTTCATTGCTCTATCATAAGCATACCTTAGCCCAACATATGATCATTCAATTCAAGCATTCACACTTGATCAAAATAGACTTTTAAAGGTTGTAACGTAGGCTATGATGAGGGCTCATGAAAGAAATGGATAAAATTGGCTCAAAACACATGTTTATAGGGTTCAAAACCAAATGATCATTTCTCACCATGTGATGTAATTTGGCACTTTGCCCCATCATTTCACTACTTTTTCTATTCATCTTTTTTTAATCTTATTTTTCTCAAAAGATTCTCATTACTTTGCCCCAAATCATTTGTGGCATTCTTTTTTCTTTTTTTTTTCCTTTTGACTATCTATCTTTTAGGACTTTTGTGATCTTTTACCTTTTTTTCTTTTTCAAGTATGTTTTTCCTAAAATTGTTGCCAGTATGAAAAGTGATCCTTGCTTATGGTTCTTAAAAAAAAATCCTAATAGGCTAAAAAGGGGTAACAATGAATGGTTTTACAAAAGGTAAAAGAAAAATGGCCATATTTCATCTCAAATGTGAATGCTTCCTTGAAAATCATCTATTGAATAAAAACAAGCTCATGAATCTTTATAAAGGACTGTATATCTTCAAGGCATATCCCCTTCATATCTGTTAGCAGCTTTCTTCTTTTGCTCAAAAAGTTTTCATATATTGAACTCTATTAATGTGAATAAGTTTTCAAAATTAAATTCCAAAATTATTGTTATCATTGTCTAAACATTCATTATTTGAAATTTGAGAATGGGAATGAAAAGATATGAGAAATAACAAAGCATGGAATAATGGCTTGGATGAAAGAGAAAATGTAATGAAATACTTCAACTTGCCTTTTATTAAAATGATAAAAAATGAAATCCTATTACATAAAAGAAATTCTAACGTTACTCTGAAAGAAATCTTAAAATGATAAGCAACTTCCAACCAACCTTAACATCCTTATCAAAATTATACCTCTGTGTGATCAGGTGAAGGATTTTTATTGACATCTTGCCCCCTAATTCATCAAAGCTCACTAAGTCTTTCTGGATCAAGCTTTGCACTTTGTGTTTGAAAATAGGGCAAGTTTCAATAAAATGACCCATATTCCTATTATGATAATCGCATGTCGCATTAGCATCATACCATTTTGGATAGGTTGGCTTCAATGGTTCTAGAATAACTGGAGATACCAAATTATTCTTGACCAATTCTGGAAATAACTCATTGTAAGTCATGAGGATAAGATCAATGTGAGCCTTTTCTTAGTTATGCTAAGATCTCTTTAAACCATTCGTGTGGTTGTTAAACTTTGAAATTAATGTAGTGATATGACTAGACCCATATGTAAGTACTTGAGAGGCTGATTGGCAGGTTGGTGGGTAAGTTGATTGTAGATATGATTGGTAAGGGGCCTGTGCAATACCATTAACTACATGATAGTAGATAGGATAAACAGGCAGTAGATATAGAGCATAGCGTATGACTTGTTACCTATCAAAATTTACAGCTTGGGCTTCAGTTTTTTAATTTTTAGGCAACCCTTATTTCTTGATGGTTTCTCCTTCATAAAGCTTGCCATTCTTGATGACATTTTTAATAATTTCTCTTAAAATCACCATATCAATGAAGTTTTTCATTGCATTCCCTATCATATTTTCATAATATAAAGATTTTAAAGTGTTTACAAATAACACCATAGTCTCTTTTTCAGTAAGAAAAGGCTACACTTAGGTAGCTATGTTCCTCCACCTCTAGGCATACTTCTTGAATGATTCAGTCACCTTCTTTTCCATATTTTGCAAAAAAAAAAAATGATCGGGAGCTAAGTCTATAATATGCTGATATCGACTAATAAAGTCAAGGGTTATATCACTCTAGGATTGAATGCAGTCTTGTCCAACTAACATACCACCTAGTAGTAAAACTAGTAAGGCTATCTTGGAATACATGCATTAACAACTTCTTATTATTAGCATGGGCAACCATCTTTTGGCAATACATGGTGATATGAGTTTTTGGGCACTTTGTACCATCATATTTTTTAAACTTTGTCATTTTGAACTTCGAAGGAATAACAATATCTAGGACTAAACAGAGCCCAACAATATCCATAGAACTATAAAAGCCATTTCCTTCCACTGCTTGCAACCTTTCCTCTAACAAGTTCATCTTCTGTTCAGCTTTTAAACCTTCTAAAGTTTCCTTCTCCTTAGTCTTCAGCTTTTCTTTCTCCTCTGATTTGTCCAAGTTAGGGATTGGTATTGTTTCTACTACCTTTTCAGTAAAGATAAGATTTACATAATTTGGTATTACCTAGAATTTGAATATGATTGCATTTTGAGGTATGTATACCTTATAGTATATGTGAACTATTGTAGTGCTAGATCTTGTATGGACTGGGCTTTATACGGCCCAAAATCAGGAGGGTACAGAGGGTCCACCACCTCTTGTGATGGATGATTCTACAACCTAGTATTTTCATCTATACCATTTCCCTTGTTCAATTTATTCAAGGATTCCAAAATCTTACTCAACTTCCCTTCAAGCTTTTCTTAAGCTTTCTCTATCCTCTCGAGATGATTGAAATTTTTTTGTTCTATTTGTCTAGCTTGAACTCTTGTATTGTATTGGTGAGTCGACTGTGTGAGGTTTTTGCTTGGTGGAGTTATCTTTGAACCTTGAATACCATGATTACATTATCAAAAATGCTATGCTTTGTTTTTGATATTTTAATGCATGAATGGAATGTACATTTCCATATATGAGATCTAATATGTGACAAATATTTCATATATGAAAATGATGCAAATACACAATGTAAAATATGACAATGAAAATGATGCATGATATGATAATGCAAGCACTAATTGAACTGATGTAAATGCACAAAGTCAAACAAACAAACTGGTTAGATCACAAACTATTTCTTTTTGTGTCCTAACTTTGGGTTACATCTATCAACGGGTAGAGTGGCTCTATCTTAAAGCTAGCCTCTTAAGTGTATATTATATGCTGGGTTAAGTGACTTTGACCACTAAAGGTTCTCAAATTTTTCCTTACATCATGGTCCATCACAAACTAGTAAGACATTTCAATCTTTCAATTTGAATATGAGTATTTCGCTAGCCATTATGGATATTATCATCTCATAGGTACTTTACTCCCTCTTAAGAGAGACGAAGCCTCAATATAGAGCTTATGTAATACAAATGCATGTGATAGTGTGTGTGTGTGAAGGAACATAAAATTTTTAACCCCCATAAATAAAAGACAAAAAACAAACAAAACATTAGCAAACAAATAATTACAAAAAAACCATTAGCTCAAGGGATAGGACAAATTTAAAAGTTTATGGCTTGACTCTCTATAGCATCCCCAGCGAAGTGGCCAAACTATCATAACATATAGATCTGAAAATCTATAGCTAAATGTAACAAGAGAAGTCACTGCCAATCTTTTTTAACTAGGTGTGATTGGCCACTTAATGAATCTATCATTTTAAAAAACTCCTAAGCTTGACCAAGAGTCCCTAAAGAATAGGTTCTGACCTTCTGAACAGAACTGGGTTTGAGAGTTCGATTACGTGTGAGAAAAGTTATAGCACACCCATAACGCCCATCCTAGATGGTATCATTTAATTTTAAATTATTCTAACAATTGTCTTGGTTCTAATTGTTTTAAATTTTAATGTTTAAATATTGAAAATAATTTTTTAAGATTTTTTCATTAATCTGAAAGAATTCTTAAAAAATACTTCCTCACCTCAAGAGTATTCAAGAATCCCATTTATTTTCTTGAAGAAGCTCTACCATCAAAAAAATGTTAATCATTTTTTTATTGAAAATATTTTTAATTCATCCACCATTTAGGCCAAAATTGAAAATATCTTCTCACCTAGAAATTTCTTAAATAATCAACCATTTGCAATTACTAAGAATTTCATCATCAAAATTTATTTTTATTTATTTTTATTTTTCATTTCTAAATTTCCCACCATTTGGGCTAATTCAATTTTTTTTTTTATTTCTAAATTTTCCATTATTTAGGTTGATTTAGAAATTCTCTTCTTTTTTTTTTTTGTAGAAAATAATATGACAACTATTTTCTTGAAATTCCACTTAATTTTTTCACCATTTGGAATAAATTTAAAGAAACTTCTCACCTAGAGATTTTTTAGGAATTTATCATTTAAAATTTCTAACATTCTCAACTTAGGATAATTGTCAAATATTTTTAAACAGAAATTTTTACTAAATTTCCTTTTTATTATTTGTTTCTTTTTTGCTTTTTTTTGGAATTGAAAATAAATATTAATTATTATTATTGAAACTTTATCTAAATTATTCCACCGTTTATGACAAATTTTAAAAAAAATTTCTTACCTAGGAATTTTATAGAAATTTATCATTTAAAATTTCTAAAAATTTCACTTTTGGATCATTATTATTTATTCTCAAATATTTTATTTTGTTTTATATTTTTTTATTTTTCTCAAAATTTAATCATACAAAAAAAATTAAAAAATAAATAGAATTACTAAAAAAAATATCAAAAACAAAATCGACTCGGCTCAACGGCTTCGGCGTGACTTGACTTCAAGCACAGAAAGCAACTAGGAGACTCAGCTCGAAAGCTTGGCTCAACTGAAGGGTTTGGTTGGGATACGGGTCAACGGAGTGGGTTACGCTCAAATCAAGTTGGCTCGAGTGGAAACGTACTGATCTTAAAGGCTTTTTAAGGTGAAAACGATGTCGTTTAAGCCCAAGTTCTAGCTTTCTTCCTCACCTCCTCTCTCTTCCTTTCTTTTCTCTCCCTCTCTCTCTACAACTCGAAAAACTCCAGTTGAATCTTCACGGGATTCTAAAAATCTCATCGAAACCTGGGTTGGTTCGTTGGAAGTTCACCAAAAAGTTTAACTTTTGTTGGACTCTTCAACCGAATTCTAAAAAAATTGTTGAAAAATTCAACCAGCATCGAAAATTCACCACAAACTGGAAAAAGTTGCAAGAATCTAGGAATTTTCAGATTTTTCCAAAAAAAAACTGCCAAAACTTTTTTTGAAAAAAAAATTTAAAAACTCTATAATTGCTAGTTGTTTTCATGTGTTGGCTCTTCTGGACACTATTTTTTATTTCTGCTTGTATGTGTTTTTTTTTTGCTGGATTCAATCCTGTATTTATAGGGCAAAGGCAGAAGAGTTCCTCATAAACCAAGAATCCACCGTTAACAAAAACGTCATATTTATCCCATAGACATTGAATCCCTTAAAAATTCTACAATCACCAATTCTAGACAGCATGTTTATCAATTTTATTTTTATTTCTATTTTTCCCCTTTTTTTACTATTATCTTATCATTACCTAATTTAATAAAACAAAAAGATTAAAGATAAATCCAATGAAAAAAATTGAAAGATAAACAAAAAACAAATAAATAAATAAAAAGATAAAACCTCAATAAATAAATAAATGATAAACAAATAGATAAATAGATAACTAATAAATAAATAACTAAAAAAATGAAATAATGGGTAATTAGACCTTATTGTTCGGACACTATTGGGCCATGCTCAATTGATATGGGCCTGGACCAAATAGGATGTCTACAACGAAAAAGTGCAAATTTGAGGCGCTAGGAGTGTTCGTCTTAGATCTCACAATGGTGTTGTTAGGATGCTTTGTTATGTAAGGTATGTACCGAGTTGTAGCTACAATTTAATTGCTTTGGGTGAGTTAGCTTCTCAGAGGTACACATACTATGGTAGTAATGATTCATTGAAAGTGTATAAGAATTATAGTGTGATTCTACAATAGAATAAGGTCAAAGATGACTTATACATGCTTGATGGAGGCTTAGTTCCAAGGATTCTTGTGATGAAAAAAAAAGAAAAAAGGCAAACATGTCAGCTTTACAGATATTATTGAAGTGTTTAAAGATTCAATTCAAGAGAGGATTTGTTGGGATTTGCCTTGAATCTCAGAATCCCACATCAAAAGTTATAAGAGTTTTGACTTTCACCATTATAAATAAAATGTTTTGGTTTTAGTTTGGTAATCTCAGATAATTAGACACCAAGAGAATAGCTAGGTGAGTAGGCTATTAAAAAGGTATAATTGGGTTTTGGGTTAAGTTTTGAGTAAAGAGTTTTTGGTGATTTTTCTCATTTCAAAAGTCTCTCAGTTGTAAAGATTTATTTGTTAGTGGATTAGGTTTAGAGTAGGCTATTTTGAGTTAGGTCAAAACAAATATATTTGTGTATTCTTATATTTTATTTGAGTTTGCTATTTTATTCGTGGATGTTGCGTGTGCGTATTGATTTCCCAACACATATCTCCACAACTACTCTATTACATACAATGGGAGGATATGGATATTGTGGTAAGCTAAGTCGAATGTTGAACTTGTGGAAGCCACTAATCAAAGTATAACATGCAGAGTTTTATATGCCAATAAGGAGAACTATCTCACTATTATCTATGGAAACAATGATGAGATAGAAAGGTGAAGATTATGGATGCATCTTCGGTCTCTTCATGCCACATCAGCAGACTTTCCATGGGCCTTGGCTAGTGATTTCAACATAGTAACTCATGCTTTGGAAAGTTTTTATTACAATGGATCCCAAGTCTCAAGCACGGGAACTAAGGAGCTTCAAAGTTGTATGCGTGATCTAGACATTCTAGACCACCCTTACAAAGGACCACAATTCACTCGGGGTAATATCATACTATCTTCAGGAAATTGGATAGGGTCATAATAAATGATAACTGGCTTACGCAGATGGAAGAATCCACATTAGAATTTTTTTTCTCTTGAAGTCTCGGATCACTGCCCTGCTCTATTCAAAATGAATGTGCCTGGACAATCCCCTCCCAAATCGTTTAAATGTTTTAACTTCTGGACCAAGAACTTAGAGTTTCTAAAGCTGGTTGAAGATTCCTGGAAACTTCCAGTAGAGGGTGCGCCAATGACCAAGCTACATAGAAATCTCAAAAGGTTGAAATTGAGTTTAAAGAGGTTTGATTTTTCACTATATAGTGATTTGACTAAAAAAGTGAAAGTTAAAAGGGAGCAGTTGGCTGTGGCACAAACTACTATAATGACAAAATCCCTAATTCAAATGTGGAATAGGAGAATAAGTTGTCATTGGAACTCCTGGATTTATTACAGGCTGAACAAAGTATGATGAGGCAAAAATCCAGGGTTAGATGGACAAAGGAGGGAGATCAAAACACTAGATAATTTTATGTCAAACAAAGGAGAAGCACCATTAAGATGCTGGTGGATCGAGAGGGCCACAAACTGGAAACCTATGCACAGACTTTTGCGAAGGCAATTTTTCAAGCAATTATTGGGCACAGTGGATACAAAGGTAGCAGGGTGTTCGCAAGATTTTTTAACTGAACTTCTTCAAGTTACCTAAAATGGGGAACACCAAACCTTGCTATCACAGGATGTCACTTGAGAGGAAATCCAGAATGCTATACTAACTCAAAATGGGGATAAAGCGTCAAGGCCAAATTGGTTAAATGCTCACATTTTCAAAGCTGTGTGAAGTATAGTAAAAGGTGATGTAATAGAAGCCATATTGTGGTTCTTTCAAAAGGTTTTGTTACTTCCTGCCTTTAATTCGACAATTATTGCATTGGTACCAAAAAGCCAGGCAAATTACAAGCACATATCATGTTGCTTAATCATTTACAAATGCATAACTAGAATACTAGCAGGAAGGTTACAATAGCATTTGCCAACTCTCATCAGTAGTAGCCAAAGTGCATTCATCAAAAGAAGAAGCATAACTGATAATATGCTTATGGCACAAGAGCTGGTTAAAGGGTACAATAGATCAACTTTATCCCCAAGATGTTCAATAAAGATTGATCTGCAGGAAGCTTTTGACTAATTAAATTGGGACTTCATAATCACACTGCTACTAGCCATGGGCTTTCCAAGGAGGTTTGTAGGCTGGGTACAGTATTGTTTAACAACTCAAATGTTTTCTTTATCCATAAATAGGGGCTTGGTGGGATATTTTAAAGGAGAAAGGGGTGAGGCAGTGTGGTCCTATGTCACCATATTTGTTTGTAATAGCCATGAATGTGCTATCATGGCTTCTGGATACTACTGCATCCTATGGATTTTTCCCTGTCACCCTAAATTCATAAAGGTCAAGCTGACACACTTGTGTTTTGTGGACGACTTGCTTATATTCACAAAGGGGAGTCTGGATTCTATAGTTAGCATTCAAGAAATATTGAAGGCCTTCTATTCACTCTCTGGCCTTTATCTCAATTATGCAAAAAGTGAGCTATATTGCACTGGAGTCCAAAAGAGAGAGCTACATGCAATTCTGCACGAAACAAGGTTTAAGCTTAGCACACTTCTTGTTAGATACCTCGGTGTTCCTTTAGTTACCCGACGACTGACATATAAAGATCGCATTCCGCTAGTAGAAAAGATTACTGCCAGAATTAAGAGCTGGACAGCTAAGCACCTACCATATACAGTTAGACTGCAATTGATGCAATCTATCCTGTACAACATTTAGAGCTACTGGTGTAGGCATTTTATCCTACCTCAGAAGGTCATAAAGAGAATTACTCGGCTCTGCTCAAGCTATTTCTAGACATGACAATCGGGCACAGCACAAGGGGCTACAATCAAATGGCAAACCATTTGTAGTCCCAAGTCAGAAAGAGGGTTAAGGCTGAAGGATATCTCAACATGGAACCAAGCTTGTATAATCAAGCATTTATGGTCTCTACTTGCACAAGCAGAATCAATTTGGATAGCCACATAGCTATGTGGTCAAAGGAAGAAGCCTATGGGATGTACCAGTCCCTCAAAACAGTAGTTGGAGTATGAGGAACATTGCTTTTAGGATTTTAATGTCAGCGAAGGGTTGCTTAAGCTATCCTACTAGAGGTGTTTGGGAGGAATTAAGACCTAAACAGGAGAAAATTGTCTGGCATAGGCTTGTCTGGTGTAAGCCACATGTACCGAAGCATGCAATTATCGTATGAATGGCTATTCTCAATAGGCTCCCTATTAAAGACAGCTTGAATGCATGGGGGATTACAACTGATGGGCGCTATGTATTGTGTAAACAGGATGATGAATGTAGGAATCACATTTTCTTTGCGTGCAGCTATTCTAAAGCAATATGGAGGCAAGTCTTGCAGCACTATCAGCTACGAAAAGAAGTCGAGGATTGGGAGAATGAATTTTAGTGAGCAATTGCTAGACTCCGAGGGAGGGCTCCGTTCTCTGTTATATGGAGATTGGCTTGGGGAGGAGCTTACACCTATTTGATTTGGAACGAACGAACGGAACAAAAGGCAATTCAAGTCAGAGGAAAGTAATAATGAGCATATCTAAAGACAAATTAAGGAGGTAGTCAAGCTAAGAATGGCAGGATTAAAGCATGTTAATTTGGATCATGTTAATGAAGAATTGTGTGAAAGATGTGACCTAAGCAAAGAGAAGTTTGTAATGTAAATAAGTAAAGTGATACCAAATTGTATATGCTATCTTACGACAGCAGTGATTTGCTACTTCTTGGATAATAAAATTACAATTTATCCAAAAATAATTTTTTATAAAAGATAAAAAATAGAATATTGTTTAAATTAAATTATAGGCATCATATTATATGCATTATAAATATTGATTTTGATTATAAGTATGAATCATTGAAAATAAGATTCTTGAGAAGTTCGAGTAGTGATTTTTAAAGGATCTCTAGGTAAGAAAGTTCCTCTAAATATTGCCAAAGTAGCAAAATATTTTCGGAATAATTTTGAAAATTTTTCAATACACAAGATTCTTACTTATCTTTCAAGCAAAAGATCAAAAAAGGAAAAAAAAAAAAAAACAAAAAGATGTTTTTTGTTGTAATAAGAAAAATTAAGGAAACTATTTTAAATATCAAAAGTTAGACCACTTTTATCAAGGTTAAGAGGATAACACATGGTTAATTAATACCATTTTTAAAACAAGTGTTGTAGGTTGCTAATCATTTCCTATGCATAATTGCATTCCCAAACCCTACTTTGTTTTTACAGACCCAAAAATTCTTTTTAAGTTTTAATTAATTTAAAATTTTTATTAAAATGATAAGTTTTTTGATGTGCCCAATCTCACCCAACCAACAAAAATTTTGGCGACTCCCCCCTGTTTTGAAATTTTTGAAATTTTCGTTTAGCAATCTCCAAAACTGTTATGACAGCTTAGCAACTCTACTAGAGTCACAACTTTTTTTAGAGTCAATCCAAAATTAATTATGTGTTATCTTTAATTTGATTAAATAGTTTTAATTGATATTTAACTTTAATCTTTTTTATTTTGGTTTTGCTTTTTAAGAAACAATAATAAAAAAAGAAAAAAGAAAAATCCTTTGCACTTCATTTTAATTGTCTTCATGCATCTATTATTTTATGTGTTATTATTCTTAGTAAATTGCAAAGCTTTAGGATAAAAGTTACAATGTTATGTACCCCCGTTCACAAAGCACATTCATATCATGCATGAGTTTTATACCCAGGCTTTGTCTTTTTTAAAAAGAAGTAAACTACCTATGCTCTCATGAAGTGATAACCTCTGCAATGGCAAGCAAAGTACTCTTACTTAAATTGAACACTTTCCATTTTATAACCTATGATGGATGAAGATTAGAGTGCCTTACTAGTCTCGTGCAAACGCTAGTGAGGAATAATTTGAGAACTTTTTTAAGGCGTGTTAAACCAAAACCAAGCATATAGTAAACCATAAGGAGCCAACCATAGTTGGAGCTCACCATAGTTAGAGCCATGCCAATTCTTCTTATAGAAATTACCCAAATTAGGACACATAAGGGGACAATTTGATGAACCACTCATTTTTCGGGAAAATAGTACAAAAAAAAAAAAAAAAAAACAAAGACCTTCTCAATAAAAAGCTTTTTAGGATGTTATTCAAGTTAAGCTAATTCATCTTGTAGATGTGCAAGATTTGCATTTTCAATAATTTTTTTCATGTTTCTATATTAAAAAAAAAAGTGTTTTTTCAAGCTTTGTGCTTACGAAAAGGAAATTTTTTTCAAAAATTTTTCTTTTTCAATAATAAAGTTATATTTCATTTTGTTTGCCATTTTAGAAAATGATTATAGCTAATTTATTTATTTTTAGAAAAGTATACTTAAACTTTTTTGGGTCTTTTTATTTCTTCAACAAAAAACAAAATCTTCTTTCTTTGATTCAAGTAATATTTGAATTATTGTCATTTCATATGTTTTTCCCCTCTAAGAAAGAAAAAGAAAAAAAAAAATTTTACTTTAAATGTTATTTTACTTCTTGCAGTTCATGATTTGTGATTCTTTTTCAATTCATCATATTTCACATTCACAAATAACATGATATTTGCATGCAATGCATTTCACATAAACATACCTCACCATGCATGTAATATGTTTATGCATTCCATGTAAGTGTGTTCCATCATTCGTATACGCAAACTCAATAATAGTATGATTTATTATTAGATTTGCATTTTGTGTTTTCATTTAGGCGTGTTTCATCATTTATTTAACAAGTTATTGCATTCACAAATAATATGCATCATTATTCATGTAAATATTCTTGCATTTTATATTTATACATCATTCAGTCACTAAGCCATTTTTTTGGCATTCATTTAATCATTATTTCATGCTTAATCTTTTCTTTTATGGCATGATACTATGCAATCCCATTTCATGTTAAATAAATTTGGATCCTTTTAGGATACCAAAATAACAAGGCAATCAAATTTTAAACAGCTCATTTGCATCACGAGCTATGATTATGGAACACGAACAGTTAGCTAGGATAGAAGAGATGGAGAAGACTCAAGAGGTAATGTAAAAACGAATAGCCAAAATTCAAAAAGAGATGAGGAAACAAATGCTTGAAACAACAGAGTCGATAAGGGCGTAGCTAAGAAAAAAGGCATTGTTGAAATCTCTATTACAAGGGAAGAATCCTAACCTCAAGGAAACAATAATAGGGAGGAGTCACTCCACCTATTTGGTTTTTCCTTAGCCCGAGCTCGAGCCTCTAAAGGAAAGTACCCAAAACTAATAGATGGACAATTTTATGCTTTTGTCAATAAAAATATGCTTGCAAGTTAATAGAAAAATCAAAGACAAACTAGGGTAAATCAAGGATGTACCCTTACAAATCCAATCCTTGTCCCAAATCTAGATGACTGCAATAAGCAAGAGAAGTTGAAGAAAGTATCAGAGTAAGTTGAGAAAATGGGAATACAACAAAGGTAAGACTTATTAGAGGAAATGCTCTAAGCTGTGGAAGAAAATTATACTTTTAATAGTATTAATGCGATTAAGCTTAGTTTGGTCCCCCATATGGTGATTCCATCGAAGTTCAAAGTCTCTGATTTTGAAAAGTATAATGGGATTGAGTGTCCATTCGCATACATAACAATGTTCTATCAAAAGATGAGGGCCATACTTATAGTGATAAATTACTAATCCATTATTTTCAAGATAGCCTTATCAGATCGATAGCTAAGTGGTATGTCTAGTTGGATAGAAGTTATATACACTCATGAAAGGATCTTGTAGGAGCTTTCAAAGCTCAGTATAAGCATATAGTGGTCATGGCCCCCAATAGATTGTCTTTGTAAAACATGGAGAAAATTTTGATAAAAGTTCCAAGGAGTATACCTAGAGATCAAAAGATCTTGTTGCTCAAGTATAATCATTTTTAACGAAAAAAGAAACTACAATGTTCTTTGTCAATACTCTTTGAGAACCTTACTATGACAAACTTGTCAATAATGCCATGAAAAACTTAACATATATGGTGATTTCTAAAGAGCTGATAGTAAATGCCATTATAAATGGAAATATTAATGAAGGTGAGGCATCCAACTTAAATAAAGGTGGGAAAAATGAAAAAAATGAAGAAGAAATGTAGGCAATCACTTATGAAATCCAACCACCAAAGAATCTCACTCCTTACTACCCCTGCCCCATATACAAATCTTACTACACAATCACAAGCAACAACTCCTAAAGTCCTACTCACAATCTTATCCATGCATTTGGGTCTATCACCCAACCAATGAAAAGCCAAAGAAGACCAAGAAATAGTCAAGAGAAACTCCCAATCCTCATTTTTTATCTTTTGTCTTTACTAGTAAAACTTCGATACCTCATTTTTATGCCTTTGAGAACAACTCCAAACCCATGGACAAGTCGTTACGATCCAAATAGCAAATGCGATTATCACATGGAAGCGATTGGTCATTTGACAAAAAAATGCGAGCAATTGAAAGAAAAGATAGAAGATCATATCGATGGTGGCCTTTTTACTCCGGAAGTTATAAAGAAATGGAAATTTACTTTGTCTTGAATCCAATTGTGGGTTAAGATACAAAAAATGAGCTTTAGGAGAACAGTTCTTAAACTTTTGGAGTTCTATTTTGTATGTATATGCACGGCATGCACATGATGTTGCTAGGTTGTATCTATTGCATAGAATCAACACTGTTGGATTTTTGAATGAGTATTTTATAGCTTTTTATGTAATTTTATTTTTTTATTTGTTGTAAATAATTGTTCAAAAAGAAAACACATATAGCTTACTTTTTAGATAGAGGAAAAGTAAGAAGCGAAATAAATGGTTTTCAAACTCATCGTGATGAATCTAAAAGAATTGGTGATCATTATTTAGAGTGAACTTACCCTAGAAAATACCTTTTTACAAATGCTTTCATGCCCCAAACCAATTGACAAAAACCACTTAAGAGACTTGATAAGTTTCAATCCCATCTTTACCTGATCATACCATGATATATAAAAGGATCATAATCTTTTCCTAGGTAATGATTAATGAAACAATTAATTTGAGAAATGTTTTTCTTGGATTTTTTGAAAATTAAGCTAACCTAACATTCTTTAGGCTTTAGATGCTAACAATTTGATATATTTCAAGATTATACTAGTTCTTCAAACATGAAACCCATTCACCCAAGTCCCTTCAAAAGGCCATAAATACAAGTCATTTCCCTGAAGTTCTCCTTATTCCACAACGACCAAAAGAGCAAGATTATTCATTTCCCCTAAGACAACTTAAGTTATAACATTTTTTTTTTGTGAAATGACATGGACAATTTGATGCACCTAATGAGTACATTCTATATTACTTTTTCTATCATATTGACCTTTATTAAATGTAGCATGTTAAAATAGGACATCTTTCATGAATCACATTTGGCAAAGTGGACCAATGTTAAGCTATAGGAGACATGTAAAAAAAATAAATGGTTGTGCCATCATGTACTTGAGAAATTTGAACAAATTCAAACAAAGGCTTTAAAAAATCTGAAAAATAAAAAATAAAGAGAAAAGCCAAAAATTTTGTAAAGGAAACTAGAAAGCCAAAAATTAAAAAAAAAAAAAGAAAGAAAAAGTAAGAAAAACCAAAAAATCTTGAGAAAGAAAATTTTGAAAAAAAAAAACCTTTCTTTAAACTCATTTCCCAAAAAGAATTGCTCTTCAATTTAAAAATTATGCTTGAAATAAAAAATAATCGTCTATCATTATCTTTTCATAAACACATAACTATCCACTTGCTACCCTCTTAAGCTTAAAGAATTCATTTTAAATGAACCCTGACCAAGAACCATCTTTTGCATTAAGGGGCAGAAAAAAGGCATATTCAAGAATCATGTATGGTGAAGTCTTATTCCAAGTACAAAGAAAAAAATCCTATATGTCGAAAGGCAAATGTCCAATAAAATGAGTTTCCATAAAGTTTTGAACTCACTCAATCAAAAAGGGATATATGTAAAGAAAAATAAAAAAAAAGGAAAAGACAAAGTAAAAAAAGCAACAAACAATATAAAATAATAGAACGACAACTGTGGAAAAATGAAAAGGCAAAGGTCCCCAAAAGAAACCCTTTACAAAAAATGATCCTTAGTTTAATCACCCTTAAACACGTACTTTGGGCTTATCTATCCTTTTTTTTCAAAACCTCAAATCTTTACCTATGTTACAAGCTGTGAAAAATCCATTTTAATCAAGCCTAGATGCTTAAACTGAAAAGCTTTTTCCTTGAGAAGTCATCATAATTGACTAAGCTTTTACTTCTCTTTTTTTTGTGAAAATTATCCTTTTTGATCCATAAATTCAGTTTGGATGAAATTTAAATTCCTAAGTGCATGATGGAATAATCAAGAAGAAAAAATGAAAAAAATTAAGAAATGAAGCTCTATGGTGAAAACTTTGAAAAAAGGCATACTAGAGCAAACTTAAAGACTTTGAAGCCATTGTTAATATTGTCTAATGAAATGAAAAGAGTCAAGTTAAAGAACCATGAACTTTAAAAGGTTCAAAAGTGTCAATGCCTTGAAAGTGTGTGATCCATTCAAGAGATTGACATTGAAATTTGGGCCTTTTTCCCATCCAAATTTTCTTTCCAAATCTTAAACCTATCATGGTTGGTCTCAACACCTATCAAAATGCTATAATTGAAAGCTAAAAGAATGTTAAAGTTCGATCACCCTTCAAAATGATTTCAAATGTTTGATTTTTAAGGTATTTATAGCCTTAAAAAATTTTATGTTTCATTCGTGAGCCTAGATGAGAGATAATTCATGTTTCTTATCAAATTGTGTGGCATTCTTTGATGAATCAAAATCTTTATGTGATAAGCCATTCAATTTGTATGAAAAGGGTAAATTGTCACCTCTATCATCCGTAATAGTGAACAACAGTTGTCAAGAGACTTGTAAGTTACATTTTTGGAATATTTCATTATCTTTTATCATAGAATTTAGTTATATGGGGCAATTTGTTAGTCAATTTCAAGTTATTTGTTAGGCATTTTTGTGAAGAGTAAAAAAATCAATTTTGGTATAAAAGAAAAATTATACTTAGCAAAAATTTTGACAACGCAAGGTGAGTTTAGATTAAATAAAATGTTCTTTTGCTTAAAAACCAGTCTTTTGAAAAAAATAGAATTTTTCTTAAGGAAGAAAAGGAAAAATCAACTTTGGTGAGAATAAATGAGATCATTTTATAGTGAAAGGGTTAATAAGTGCATATGATATTAGGCAAAAAAAGAAAACATGATAAAGAGAACATTTTTTTTTTAAATGAAAAAATATGTTCCGTCTATATGCACTTAATGAGTAGTAAGAACATATTGGTTTATTTTCTTAAATTTGCCATGGGATATAGAGTAGACACTAATCATAAGTATGCTGCGTGATTGGGTTCAAAAATATGAATAAAAGTAAAAATGAAAGTGAAAGAAAAACGAAGAACAAAAAGAAAGATAGGATGGAATAAAAAGGAAAATCTCTTAGAAGAAGTTAAAAAATGATGTTATAGGGAAAGAGGAATAATCGAATGATTTGGAATTGAAAAGAAAAAAATTTTGCAAACAAAAAGAAAATTTTTTTTAAGCATTTGCATCAATGGTAAGGAATTTTTCACTTACATTCGTAAGAGGCATTTGAATCATGAAAAGAAAAAAGCATTTTCATCATTGGTAAAGATGTTTGTGTCTACATCATTAAAAGGGCATCTACATCATTTTTTGTTCAGGTATTTGCATCATCTAGTGAGCATGTACATAAAATTTAAGGATTAGATTTACATCTTTATAAAGTGTATTTGCATTTGCATCTTAGTAAAGTCATCTTCATTTACATCATTGAAATAGACATTTGTAGATTTGCATTTGCATTTGCATCATTGTTATCAAACACCATAGTTGTTGATTTGCAAGCTTTAAAAATAATGAAAAATAAAATGTCTCTCTAAAATATAAAATGTTTGTGAAAAGGAAATTTTTTAAAGAAGAGATTGTAAAGAAAAATGAAAGTGAAATTTAAGGAACGAAATATTGAGATGATAGAAATATTTGAAAGAAAACTTCTTAAGATAAAAATTGATAAGCTTTTAAGACTAAAGTTTCGAAAGTTTTGAGATAGAAAGACTTTCAAACTTGAAAAAGCCCTAAAAAAATGGTTTTGACCATTGTGATAAGATGATTTGGCAAATAAAAAGTGATAAGATCATTAAAATTGTTTAGCCACTATTTATGAGGATTCTTTTAAGATAAGATTTTTAAAGTTGCTTAACCTCTATTTAGGGAGGAGTTTTGTCAAGATGAGATTCTTAAAGTTATTTGGCCTCTGCTTCGAAGTATCTTTTTCAAATCAGATTCTTAAAGTTGTTTAACCTCTATAAAAGCTCTGAAATTAGTCTTTAAGTCATCTAAGTAAGATTTGTAAGTCTTTCAAGTTAAATCTATTTGTGTTGAGATTTGCAAAACCTCTAAGTGTTATTTCTATATCCTTCAGACAAGTTTCATAAGTTTTTCAAGTTAAATCCACTTTAGTATTGAGATTTATAAGACCTCAAGGCATAGTCTTAAAGTCCTTTGAGTAAGATTCATAAGTTTTTCATGCAAAATCAATTGGGACTCATAAGACCTCTAGGCTCAATCTCGAGAAAGTTGTCAAAGAAAAAAGAAAATAGATCTAGTATTAGTTAGAAGATTTTTTTAAGAAAAGAAAATGTTGAGAATTTTTAAGTTTTCCTAGATAAGAAAACTTTAAAGGCCTAGTCTTTAAGTCCTCCAAGCAAGATTCATAAGTTTTTCGAGCAGAGTCTATTTTAGCATTAAGATTTGTAAGATCTTTGAGCATAATTCTTAAGACCTCTGAGTATATATAAGAACAATTCGTGAGTCATCTGACCATAATCTTCAAAACCTATAGGCAAGGATAAAAACACTTTGTAAACCTCCAGGCATAATCTTTGAGTTATCATGCTATGTTTCCAAAAGTCATGAAGCCTCTAATGAAATGAGTTTTTATAGTTATTTTTAAAAGTTATAGAGCTTCTAATGAAAGGAGTTTCAAAGGGAAAAAATCCAAAAAAAAAAAACCCAAAATTTTAAAAATAATTAGAAATAAAAATGTTAAAAAAAAGTTTTGAAAAAATCCTTTAGTCATTAACTATGGACAAAATTGTTGTATATGTCTTTATTTGACTGTTCAGGATTATTCAAATTTTTTTGATATTTAGCTTAATTTGAACATTTCAATCTAGGGGTAGCTTAAGCTTCTTCAATGGATTTACCAAATTGGGTTTGTTTGAAATTTGTTTAAGATGAATAATTTTTCATCATTTTGCTTGTTTCAAAGCCCATTCCAAGTCAATTTAGGCTAATCTTATATGGGTTTGGAGGAAAATTGAAGCCTAAATTTAATTTAAGGCCGAGATTCAATTTTGATTAATTAAAATATTATAAAAATCCCAAAAAAAAAAACAAAAATGAAAATGAAAAAAAGCTTAAAGCTTGCCCTACTAGGGTTTTGACTCTACCAACAACCAATTTTCATTTTGTAGAATGAAGGTTTTGGTAAAGAGTCGACAAAGCCATAAGATACATAGTTTGGGGAGAAGTATAACAAAAAAGATTAAAAAAAGAAAAAAAAGTCCCCATTGCCAATTCACAAAAGCTAAAACCTCACTACTATGTGCACCACTGCCTGCCCTTGCCCACTTTATACTACCCTCCACAAAGCCCTAAAGCAATCACCATTGCCCACCCTCATTTCCCACTACCACCATATACAACCATCCCCTACATGCTGAAACCATTTTTGAACCACCAAAAGAACCCTACACCATACTCAAAACCACTATTCCAGCCACCACAAGCCAAATGCTCATTCACCAAAATTTCCAATAGTAATAACATTACAACCTCCCATCGACCAAACCTAAGACTCCCACTGTCAATTCACAAAATCAAAACCTATACTTACCACCACCCTCAACTAGCCAACACCCTAGCCCACCAACTGTACCTCAACAAATCGCTTAAACTCACTTGTAACCATCCCTAAACTATCCAAACACTTAAAAAACCCATCTATCCAAGATCCAAAAAATTAAAAATGAACCATATCTCCAATAAAGGAACCGTAAAAGATAAACACAAAAATAAAAGCAAAAATAGATAAAGCATTTTGATTTAAGAATAGGGTTTGGCATTAAGATTTTGCAAGAGCTTTAGGTCTTGAAACTTGGTTAAAAGAAAGGGAAAAAAAAAAAACATGGCTCGTAATGGCTATGATTGAAGTGGCTGAAAGTGGGTTTTTTTTTTTGTAAAACCATCGGTTTTCAACATAGATTTGGGCAAATCTATGTTATTTTTGGGAAATCTAAGAAAATAAATGGAAAAAAATGAGAAGAAGATCATTTTGGTGTATTTTTTATAGCAGATCAACATCAGTAATTGATAACGGTGATGACTACGTAATGGACCAATACAAGAATATGGAAAGAAGGGTGGCTACCAATGGTTAGATTGAGAAAGTAGAGAGAGGTTTGAATTTTTTTTGGAGAGAAAAGTTGGAAATGAGAATAAAAAAACTAGCTTTATAGAGAAAAAAAATAGGTTACATGTGTAGACCCAGATCTAAACCAAGTTTCGCTCGCCTAACTCAATTTCTAAGTCCACTATGAGCCAAACCAAGCTAAATCGATTTAAACTGCCTAAAGCTGAACTTGGACCACTAAACCACTGGACAAACCACTCATAATTGCTTATGAACTACTCCAAACCATGAAAAATTGCTCTAAATCACATCAAACTAGTTGAACCGCTTCTAAACCTTTGACCAACGTTGATCGACCTGTTTTGGGTAAATACTTTTTTTAAGAAATAAAATTTTGTTTTAAAAAAACTTTAGCAAATTAAAAAAAGTATAGAAAAATTAAAATGAAAATCTTTCTGAAGATAAGATATTAAGGTAGTTTGAGTAATAATTTTTTAAAATCTCTAGATGAGAAAACTTTTCTAAAACACTACCAAAGTTATAGAGTATTTAGAAAAATATATAATACAAAATATTTTTATATACTTATTTGCCTAAAAAATAAAATAATTATAGACACTCTATTTTGTCCGAGCATTTTTATCGATATTTAATAGCCTAAGACAGCTTGTGCTGCATTCCACAAGTGCAATGATAACATCTTTATGAGCATATTGAAAGCCCAAGCTTGGGAAACCACCATGACCTGCTCGACCCAAGCCTCAAACCGATCGATAGATTGGCTTTCATTGTTCCACGTCCGATTAGGGTGCATCAACGGCCCCTATTCGTTTCCCTCCTAACAATTTCAAGCATTCTTTAACTCTCTTTTCAAAGTTCTTTTTATCTTTCCCTCATAGTACTTGTTCGCTATAGGTCTCTTACCCGTATTTAGCCTTTAACAAAATTTATTGCCCGATTAGGGCTACATTCCCAAACAACTTGACTCGCAAATAGTGCCTAGTGGTTAAACAGGGTCTAAGCATAACGGGGCACTCACTCTCTCGAGCACCCATTTTGACTTGATGATTGTTTAAAAATTATTTAGTTAGGCCTTAATTATGAAATTATATTTTAGGCCTAACATTAAAAGCCTATATTATTATTTTTTTTAGTTTGTGGCTTTAGTTTTTATTATTATTTGTTTTATTATTCAATCAAAAAAGCCAAAAAAAAAGGAAAACTGAGATTGAATTTTGCAAAAAGAAAGCTTGGGATTTAATTTCTTAGATCTTGTTGACATTGAAAATCTAAGGACCAATTGCTTTTGGAAATACTTGGGCATCAAGGTGTTTAATAAATGAAAGATTCTAGAAAAAACCTTTAAAAAATTTGTGAATGATTTGGTGGAATCAAAGGTTTTCCAATTTTAAAGGAATTTAATCCCTATATAAAGTCCACAATCTGTAATCAAACCAATAACAAGCAATCATGAAAAAACAAATCTCAAACAAATAAGAAATTTTCTAGGTTTTGGGTTATAGGAATTTGGTTCAAGGTTTTAGGGTTCTTGAAAATTATTTTGGTCTTTGATTTTCTGGGTTTGTGGTCTATTGTCTTGATTGTTAGAATTGAGTTTCAATATATTGGGTTTTAGTTAAATTTTTGCATTTTTTGGGAATTTTGGGTTTTTATGGGATTTTAGTTGAAATTCTAGACAAGAGTTTAAATTTTTCAATTGGTTTCATGGTGGCGAAATGATTTCATTATGATTGATTTCTAGGTTCTATGAATTTTTAAGAAAAGTTTAAATTTTCCAATACCATTTGAATTTTTCAATGCCAAATTCTAGAATTGGTGGCCATTTTCTGGGATAATTGAATTTCATAGTGGCTTTTCTTAGAAAGAAAGCAAAGAGAAGAAAAGCTAGAAAGAGAAAGGAAAAAAGAAATCTATGGAAAAAAGTTTATTTTTGGCTTTTATACTAAGCTTGGGATGATGTCGTTTTGGAGGCTTGACATGCACTTCAAACCACGTGTGACCTGTATGCCAACCCGCTACCGACTCGACTCGATCACAAAGTTTTCTTTTTTTTTTCTTTTTTCTTTTTATTTTTTAATTTTAATTTTATTTTATTTTGATTTTTTTATTTTATATATATTTTATATATTTTTTATTATTTTTAATTGTGATTAAATTAAAAGTGATGAAAAGAGGAAAAAGAAAGAAATTTTGATAGGATTTATAGTTTATTTATTTTGCATGTGTAATTTTTATTATGAGATTTATTTTGCATGATTATGATTTTTTGCATGAATTTTATTTATTATGATAATTGCATGGGTTTTATTTATTTACATGATATTTTGCATGGATTTTATTTATTTTTGCATGATTATGATATTTTCGCGTAACATCTTTGCATGATTTTATTATGATATTTTTGCATGGATTTCATTTATTTGCATGATGTTTTTGCATGAATTTTTATTTTGCATGTTTGCATGATATTTTTTATAGAATTTCATATGATATTATTTTGCAAATTATTAAAGGGAATTTGATTTTATTTTTTCATAAGAAATCCAACATCAAAGCCTCTTTAAGTGACAACAAGTTTAGAAAAAAAAATTTAGTGCAAACCTGAAGACTTTTTTTCTAATATTTAAATATCAAAATTAATAAAAAGCCATATTAGATTAAGGTTTAAACAAGATGACATAAGACAAATTTGGTACCAATTTTGGGCTATGGGATGCTAAAACCTTTTCTACACATAACCAACTCCTGAACTTAGTTCTAATGATGTAGACCCAAACTTATTCTTTTTAGGGACTTTAGTTTAAGCTTAGGAGAACCTTAAAAATGAATAGATTCATTTAGGTCGTTAACACACCTAGATAAAAAAAAAATTTTTGTGGCAACTCTATATTTTTTTTGTCTAATGGGCAGGTTCTTAGACTTGAACATTACGATAATTTGGCAACTCTACTGGAGACCCACTACCAACCTGCTACTAACTCAATCGTAGGGTCAAGGATAACTTAATCTTCAAATAATCTGAGGCACTACAACACTCGATATCAAGCAAGGATCATGGAAGAAAGTACACTCTTCATTTTCAAAAATTAGAAAAGGCATAAAAGGAGTTAAAAAGACAACTAAAAACTATCACTAAATTGCTAAAAACTTTGAATAAGGAGAAGAAAGTGGTGGAAGAGATGGTTGTTCAAAATGAAAGTGATCCATTGTATCCCTTTGGTTTTGGCTTATACTCAGCATAAACATCTCAAAGGGCCTAACATCAAGTGCCATTTACTAGAGGCTACCCTTATATGCATACTAATATGCCTTTAACAATTGCTCCTACTCATTTTCAAAGAGCATCACTCTTATTCTTGATGTCAAACCATCCGATCCAACTCATATTCTTAATCTAGATGATCAACAAAAATAAGAAAATTTAAAAATAAGCATAATAGAAACAAAAGAAGGCTTCAGATCACAACAAAAGATAGATTTTATTAAAGAAAGGCTTAGAGCTATTAAAGGGACATATTTTTATGGATCAATGGATCTTGTTGGACTATGCTCAGTTCCTTATGTGGTGATTTCACTGAAATTCAAGGTATCTAAGTTCGAGAAATATAATGGTACTAAGTATTCTATAACGTATGTCGCAATATACTGCAGTAAGATGGCTATATATACACATGATAAGAAGCTGCTCATTCATGTTTTCAAAGACAATCTCACTAGTTTTGCTGCCAAATGATATGTGTAACTAGATAAATCTTATATCTATGGCTGAAGGGAATTATCAAGGGCCTTTGTTATGCAATATAAGTATATCATAGATTTGATACCAAACTGTATGTTTTTTCAAAACATGGAGAAAAAGGCTAGTGAAAGCTTTAAAAAATATTATGACCAGAGATGGTGAGATTTAGCTACCCATGTTTAACCCCACTCACTAAAAAAAAGATCACAATTTTATTTGTTAATACTCTTAAAGCTCTCTACTATGAGAGGATGATTGGTAATGCAACCAAAAATTTTGTTGGTATGGTGATTTCTAGGAAAATAATAGAAAATACAATCAAGAATGATAAACTTAAAGGTGGTGATGCAACCAATGCAAAAAAAAAAAGGGTTACACAAAAAAAAATGAAGAAAATGCTAAATTTGTAATTCATGAAGGATAATAGGTTAGAGACTTCACCCCTTATTATCATTATCCGATATACTAACCTTAAACATCATCTCTCCAAGTCCTTATTCTTATTAACCAATTACGCAACCAAGATTGCAAACAAATTTTCAGGCACCTGCACCTAACCTTACCCTTACAAATTAACTAGCTGTTTAACCCAAGAATTTGGTGAAAAGAGAAAAAGATCCCATAAATTCAATCCCTATAACATACATTCAATTACTCCTCTAACTCATTAGGAGTCACTTGGTTGCACCAATCTATTTAAAGCCTTTGAAGCCTTCTTACCCTAAACGGTATGATACCAATGCTACTTATGACTATCATAATGGGATTGCCAACCATTTTACAAAAAATTGCATGGCATTAAATTATAAAGTGAAAAGTTTTGTCAAATATGGTTTGGTGAATTTTGATCAAAAAGTAGGGTCGAGTGTCATTGGAAACCCTTTTACTATCACACAATGGCATAATTTTAAAGAAATTTTTATGAATGCCTATCACTTTAAGAATTGCAAGAAATAATGCAAGTTTTTAAATACATAGTAACATTTGAGAGTTCTTTTATCTTAGTCTTTTATTTATCTTTCATCATTTCAATAAAATGACATATGCATTTTCATTATATTTCCTCTTTTATTCCATTGCCTTTATATATTCTTTCATATTTTACCCATTCTCATATTATAAACAATAAATGTTTAGATAATTACAATAATAATTCAAGATTCAATTTTGAAAGCAACATTCATAATGGTAATTTGAGACTCCTAATCGATTGGGATTATTGAAGTAAAAAAAAAAAATTTATGAAATGAGTCAAATCTAGCAAGGAGTTTCACCCATTAAAAGATGAAAATAATATGTGGTTTTTGTGATCGTTCATTCACAAGTTTGCTCTTAGTCAATAAAAGTTCTTCATTGAGAGTATTCATGTTTGAAATAAGAAATGACCATCTTTGTTCTCCCTTAAAAAAAATCCATTTGCTATCCCTTTTAAGCTTATTGAATTCTTTTTAAAGAAATCATAACCAAGGATTACCCTCCACATTGGGAGACAAAATTTAAAAAAAGTTTGTTCACAAAAAAGAAAGCGACAGTCCTTAATGATTTTAATAGCAAAACTCTTTTGTACTTGAATCTTTTTTGAAAAATGATAAAAAAAAATGCAAACTCAAAAGTGAAAGAGAAAATATGAATAAAAGATAGAAAAAGAGAAAACAAAAAACAAACAACAAAAACTAATAGGGTAAAATGCCAAAGTGCTCTACATGATGAGAAATGATCATTTGGTTTATAATCCTTCAAATATATTTTGGGCCTATTTTATTCATTTTTCTATAACCCCTCACCTTAGCCTACATTACATCTCGTAAAAGTCCACTTTGATCGAATGTAAATGCTCAAATCAGAGAATCGTGAATTAAACTAAGGTAGACTTGTGATGTTGTCAAAATGAGATTGTTTGGATTTTGATGGAGAAGTCACTAATGAGTCAAGGGAAAAAGAAATGAAAAAGAAAAAAGATGTAAAAAAATATATGCAAAAATAAAAAAAAAGAAAAAATAATACTTAAATTGAAAACCTAAAAAGGCAATTTAAGTAAGAAGGAGATATTTTCAATTGAAAACTTTAAAAACAACTTTAATGTATGAAGATTAATATCATATGAGAATCTCATAAGGTATGGATAATGTTTGGATTGATGAGTTCAAAGAACAACAATGTCACTGAATGAGTTTTCGAAAAAGAGTTCAAAATTAATTTATTTAGAATTGTCTAAATATTCATTATCTTAAATGTTGTGAACCTTTCCAAGCACTTATCTTGATAATTTACTTTAAAATGGTTTCTTTTCCTATTTGTTCTTTACCAGACTTGTTCCCATATGAATATCCTTTCTTTGATTTTCCTTACTCTTCACCATTTATTTTCTTTTTCTATGATGAATTAAAGAAATGTGGTAGGTTACATTTGTCATCAAATTAGAATGATGATGAATGAATAAATGAAAAATATGAAAGATCCTTACATTACTTCAAAAAGATAGTTGAAAATGGCTATGGCCTATTGAAAATGAAATGAAAATGATGAAAGAAGTTTAAAAGGAAATTGATCCATGTAGCTTATAAATGAGAGAAAAAACTTTCCAATTGCTGATGAAACTAGTGAAAGGAGATTTTGGGTCACAAATTGGTTGATACATTTGTTGGCCAATTTTTAAAAAACTAAAGAAAAACATAATGGGAAGCTGAAAAGGAGAGAAGATGTGAAGGAAAGTCTTAAGAACCTTTTACCACAATTAGAGATACATGACATTGATTTTTGGATTTCATGCATTGCCTTCATGGCATTTATTGCATTTAATCTTGACTTTTAAGTTTGAAACTAAAATTCTAAGAATTTTAATGAAAATTTTGGACTTGACAATTCTTAATTGAAAAAATTTGAAGATGTTTGACATGACTAGATTTAAGATTAGCTAGCACATGATAAGATTTAAGCCCAACTATGTTGGCAAAAGAAAAATGTTGACATTTTAAAGTTTCAAAACCTCTACTGAAGAGGAGTTTTTTCAAAATAAGAAATAATCTGTAAGACATTTAGACCTAATCTTTAAGACCTACAGGCATAATCTCCAAGACCCCCAGGCATGATCTATAAGACCTCAAGCCATGATTCCTAAAACCTCTAAGTACTTTTTCAAATTTGATTTTTTAAAGTTTCAAAGCCTCTAGTTAGAAAAGCTTTTTGGTTGTGAATTTTAAAGTTTCATAGCGTCTTGTTAAATGAGCTCTTTTATTTATTTAAAAGATTTAACACATTTGGTTAAATGAGCTTTTTATGAATTTTCAAGTTTTAAAACCTCTTATTAAAAGAATTTTTTTTGTTACAAATATTTAAAATTTCAAAGCTTCTGTTAAAGGGGAGCATTTTAAATTTTTCAAAGTTTCAAAGCCTCTATTAAGGGATAGCATTTTAAAATTCCAAAGTTTCAAAACTTCTATTAAGGGGAGCATTTTAAAATTCCAAAGTGTCAAAGCCTCCATTAAGGATAAGCCTTTTCATTTTTCTTTGGTAATGTTTCTTGACCCAAACAAAATGGTTGCCTTTTGTCTTCATACAATTCATGTTTCACAAAAAAAATTGTTCAAAGAGACGCAATTGTAGACATCCATTTTGTCTAATAATTTTTTTTTATATTTAATGGGTTTTGAACATTGTCTTGATGATGACTTGAAAATTATTTAATTAGGCCTTAATTATGAAATTAGATTTTAGGCCCAATATTAAAAGCCCAAAAGTATATTTTTATTATTTTTTAGTTTTTTATTTTAGTTTTTATTATTATTGTCTTATTATTCAATCAAAAAAGTCAAAAAAGTAAAAAAAAAAAAAAAAAAAAAGGAAACAAACATTGAATTTTGCAAAAAGAAAGCTTGGGATTTGATTTTGTAGATCTTGTTGAGATTGAAAACTTTAATGACCAATTGCTTTTGTAAATACTTAGGCTTAAGGTGTTGGATAAAGGAATGACCCTAAAAAAAAAATTGAAAAAACTTTTGATAGATTCAATAGAATCAAAGGTTTTCCAAATTGAAAGGGATTTAATCCTTGTATAAAGTTCACAATCTATAATCATACCAACAATAAGCAATTAACAAGCAATCACTCAATAAACAGAGTTTAATCCAATAAGAAACTTTCTAGGTTTTGGGTTCTAGGAATTTGGTTCAAGTTTTTGGTGTTCTTGAAAATTGTTTTGGTCTTTGATTTTCTAGGTTTCTAATCCGTTGGCTTGATTGTTGGAATTGAGTTTCAATTTTTTTTTATTTTAGTTAAATTTTTGGATTTTCTAAGAATTTTAGGTTTTTATGGGATCTTAGTCAAATTTTTGGGTTTTTCTTTGAATTTTTCAACATAAGTTTGAATTTTTCAGTGGGTTTCATAGAAGTCAAAAGATTTCACGACGGCTGATTTCTAGGTTCTTTGAATTTTCTAGGAAAAGTTTGAGTTTTTTGGCATTACTTGAATTTTCTAGTGTTAGATTCTACAAGTGGTGGCCGTTTTCTAAGATCGTTGAATTTCACATGGTTTTTTTAGAGAGAAAGCAGAAAGAAGAAAAGCTAGAAAAAGAAGGGAAAGAATAAATCTGAGAAAAAAAAACTATTTTTGGATTTTCTAATAAACATAGGAAGACGTCACTTTGGAGGGTTGACCCGCATTTCAACCCACGTGTGACCCGTGCTCTGACCCGCTACTAACCTAATCGGATCATAGGTTTTCTTTTTGTTTTTTCTTTTTATATTTTGATTTTGATTTTTTTTTGTATTTTTATATTTTTTTCTTGTTTTTAAATTTTTTTGGTTTTTTATTTATTATTTTTAATTGTGATTGAATTAAAAGTGATGAGGAAAAGAAAAAGAAAGAAATTTTGGTAGGATTTTTATAGTTTATTTATTTTGCATGCATGATTTTATTATGGGATTTATTTTGCATGATTTTTTATGATTTTTTGCATGAATTTATTATGATATTTTTGCATGGGTTTTATTTATTTGCATGGATTTTAGTTTATATACTTGCATGATATTTTGCATGGATTTTATTTATTTTTGCATGATTATGATATTTTTGCATGATTTTTGACATAATTTTATTATGATATTTTTGCATGATTTCATTTATTTGCATGATGTTTTTGCATAATTTTTATTTTGCATGTTTGCATGGTATTTTTTATAGAATTCTTATGACATTATTTTGTAAATAAATAAAGGGAATTTAAATTTGATATTTTCATAAGAAATCCAAAGCTAGAGTCTCTTCAAGTGAATAACGAGTTTATTTTAAATGCTTTTAATGTGAGAAAATTTTTTCTTTTGATGCAAACCTAAAGAATTTTTTCTAATATTTAAATATAAAAATTAATTAAAAAAAAACATATTTGATTAACACTTAAACAAAATAACATAAGACTAATTTGGTATCAATTTTGGGTATTGTGAGGTAGTAAAACCTTCTCTACATGTAACTGATTCCTGAACATAGTTCTATTGATGTAAATCAGAAGCTATTCTTTTTACGGATGCTTAGTTTCAACTTAGAACAACCTTAAAAATGAATATATTCATTTAAGTGGTCAATCACACCTAGATAACAAATTGGTGACAACTTTATTTTTTTTATATTTAATGGACAGGTTCTTAGACTTAAACATAATGATAATAATAATAATAACAAAAATAAAAAAAATGATATAATGAAAAATGAGACCTTTTTAGAAATAAAATTATATATAATAATGCATAAATATATTGTAGTAATTAATTATTATTATTTAAATAAAAAAAAATAAAAATGATAATCTATGAGGATGAGGTTCTAAAGAAGTTGGAATTGTAATATTTAAGAAATCTCTAGATGAAAAAAATTTTTTTAAAATACCGCCAAACTACTAAAGTATTTGGAATAATTTTCAATAAATTTATTTTTACCTTTCCCTCGTAAAGAAATGAATTTTTATAAATGATAAAACAAAAAAATGTCATTTAAATTAAATTATGGGCATCATGTTATATGCTTTATAAATGTTGAATTTGAAAATAGGTATGAATCACCAAAAATGAGATACTTGAGAAGTCTACATGGTGATTCTTAAAAAATCCATAGGTAAAAAATTTTCTTTTAATAATATCAAAATATTGGAATTTTTTCTAGAATTTTCCAATACACAAGGTTTTTACTTATCTTTTAAACAAAAGATCAAAAATGAAAAAAAAAAACAAAAACAAAAAGATGTTTTTTATTGCAATAAGAAAAATTAAGGAAACTATTTTAAATATCAAAAGTTAGATTAATTTTATCAAGGTTAAAGGGATCACATGATTAATTGGTATCATTTTTAAAATGAGTGTTATAGGGTGCTAATTCCACCTTACGCGTAATCTTCTCCCAAACCCAGCTTTGTTTTTGCGAACTCAAAAATTATCTTTTTAATAAACTTGGATTAATTTTAAAATTTTATTAAAATTATAAGTTTTTTTATGGACAATCTCACCATAGTTTTCAGAACCGAACCGGACATTAAACCGTTTAAGGTTTCGAGTCATCAAGTCAATGGTTCAATTATCGGGTCAACGAGTCAATTGTCGATTCAATAAAAAATATTATAAAAATATAAATATTTTAAAAATTCAAAATTCAAAATTTTAACTAAAGTTATAGTTTAATAATTCAACCATAAAACTAACTATAAATTTTAAGGTATATGATATACTACAAATTTTAAAACATAAAATTCATAGAACAATTAATTACTAGTTAGAAATGAAATTACTTAACATTTTATTAAAATTATATTTTATATTTTAATAGGTAGAAATAATATTTATATTTTAATAAATATAATAAATAATAAGTAACAAATTATTATTATTTATATTTATTAAAATATAAATATTTTATATTTATTAATCTATAATAATTCATCTTTATATAATAAAAAATATCTATATATAATTAATAAAAAGGAAATATTTATATTTATATGAAAATTAGTAAAAAGGAAATTAAAATCATTTTTATATTTTTTATATGAATGTAGCTTTTTTTATTAATTTTACATATACATTTTCTTTTATTAATTATTTTCAATCATGGTCAAATAATTAATCATTTTTATTAAAATTTTAGTTTTTATTAATTTTATATAATATTAGTTTTATAATTATTTTTAATTATGATATCACTTAATAACATTTTTTGTTAGATCATCTCTTTTTAAAATTACTTATTTTTATATAGGTATAAGGTTTTTACAATATAATTATCCACATGTCTCAAAATATGCCAACATATTATTAATATAAGAATACAAGGATATTGATAGTAGAAAATAAGAATTAGGGGGGCTTATTTAGATGAAATAGTAGTATAAAGGTTTAATTAGATTATTTTAAATACTTGAAGATTTTTTTTTCATATTTTACCTAAACTTATTAGTTAATATTGAACCAATCTGGTTAAAAAAAATCGTCTAATTTATTGGTTTATTATGTAAACTGTCGGTTCATAACGATTTAAAGCAGTTTAATAGTAAAATTAGTCTAATTATAGAACCAAACCAGTTTCAACATCAATTCACAGGTTCATCCTATTGGACCGACAATCCAGTCCGATTTTGATAACTATGATCTCACTTAACCAAAAAAAATTGTTGGTAACTCCCTTTTGTTTTGAAATTTTTAAAATTGTCTAATAGTTCTCAAAACCGTTACAACGTCATTCATAATTTTTTTTTCTATTCATTTATTTATTATTTCTTATTATGTATATTTTTAGAAAATATTTAATATAAAATACATAGGCATATACAAAACATAATAACAATTCCAATAACTTTTGATAAAGTAAATGTGCAAATTTAAACAAATTAGTAAAATTAAATTTTTTTTATTATGAAAATTAATTTTTTAGAAGTGAATGTAAATTATTTCGTTGATGAAGTTTTTAAAAAAATTTTAAAAAATGGTTTTATTTAAGAAATTTTTTGAGATGGTTTTTTTTTTTAATTTTCTAAAATGGTGGAAAAGTTTAAATGAAAGTTTCAATAAAAATAATTTTTATTTTCAAAAAATTAATAGAGAAATCAAAATAAAAAATTTAGAAATAAATGATAATTATCTCGAACGGTTAATTATTAGAATTTTCTAGATAAAAAAATTTCTTGTAAAATTGTCAAAAATAATAGAAGATTTAGATGGAAATTTTCAATAAAAAATAATTTACAAAATCAATAATAAAGCTATAATAAATAGAAATTATTCTAACGATGAAATTTTAGAAGATCAAGAATAATTGATTTTTTAAAATTTTCTATATGAGCAAGTTATTTCTAAATTTTTTCAGAATGACAGTACAATTAGATAAATTTTCAATAATGATATTTTTAAGCATTAGTAAACAATAAAAATAGGAATGATAAGTTTTAGAAATAATAAAAATAAAATTTTTAAATAGGAATAAAGTAAATTCATTGGTGAAATTTTAAGAAATCAAGAATGGTTAATTTTTTAAAAATTTTCTAAGAGAAAAAATATTTCCAAATATTTCCAAAATGATAAAAAGTTTAAATATTAATAAAAATTTTAAAAATTTCACAAAATGATGGGGAAGACGTAAAATTTTTTCTATTATTTAAATAATAAAACTTAAATAAAATAATAAGCCATTTTAACTAAGATGATTGTTAGAATAATTTAAAATTAAATGGTATAATTTTACGATGGGCATTATGGGGTGTTATAATCCTTCTCTCATGTAATTGAGATCTTGAACTTTGTTTTGAAAACATATGCTAGAAACCTATTTTTTTAGAAGCCTTAATCAATCTTAGGATATCTGTGTTATATTTAACAATAGGCTCACGAACTTATACCTTATGAAACTCACGAGTCTAATTGAACTCAAGCAACTTGACTTATCGAGTCAGTTGAGTTTGAGTATTTTATTACTCACTCAAGTAGACTGCAAGCTAATTCTTTTATATTTTAATATATATTTTTGTTATTTTAATTAAAAATACTATTTTATCTTTATATATCATTTCAAGTTTGAATTCAAATTCATGTAAAAATAATCAAACTTGAAGTTAAATATGAGAATCATGCTTATTTTTTATTTGATAAATAACTTAACCAAACGAACTTAAATAGTTTAATTTTTATCTTAAATCAAGTTCATATTTCAAATTTTAAACTCAATAAAACTCAAATTAAATTTCAAATATGAAATTTCAAGTTGAGCTTAAACTTCTTTAAGACACTGCATATAATCAACAAATGAACTCAACTTGTTCCGCAAAGGTTACGAGAGAAAGTCCAAAATATGAGTAGGTGGCCTATTTGTTAAGAAGAATGGGTAGACTTCCAAATACACAAATGGAGCAAGTTGAGATATATGAAAGATGAAAGAATATGGCTGGTGCATTAAAACAAAAAAAGAAGTCTGGCCTACTACAACTCATCATTATGATTCTAGTTTGGGAAGTGTTCGGGAAGGCAAAGAAAAAAAAAACTCATGGAAGTCTTCTTGGAAAGAAATGCATGTTATCATGTGACTTTCAAATGCAAAATGAATGAAAAGAAATAAAATAAAATAAAATAATAAACCTTCAGCACCCCATCTTTGAATTCGGAGGAGACAAAAATAATGGTCCACCATGTTCCCTCCTCCATATTGCAATCAAGAAGACTAGGAAAGTCTATTTAAAAAAAAAAAAAAAGACTAGGAAAGTTGAGAGAAACAATTCTACTTGATTTTTAATGAATCTAACAAATCTTTATACATTTATTAAGAAATAAAATAACATAAGATCGAAAGAGGCAAAAGTTTTGTATTTTTATGCTTTTTTTTTTTTTCCACTGCTTAGCTTTGCATAGTACATAACAAAATAAAAAACATTGTTGTTTGGGATTGGTTGGCTCTCTCAATTTAACAACGAGCAACTAGGATCGTGAAAACAACGTGCTTTTCTTTCACCAAAATAAAAAAGTGCTTGGTGACTATGTTTTTGTTTTTAAAAATAAAAAATAAAAACAAATTTAGAAATTTATTGGAAATAGAAAATGTGTTTCAAAGGTTCTAGAAGCGTTTTTTTTACTATTGCCACGTGGGTGAACAGTACGTGAACCATTTAAGTGCCGAAATTTTTGGTAAGGAAATCCCAAATTCCAAAGAAATAAATACACAAATTGAAAATTTTAATTAAAATTTAGCTCGAAACATTTATTTATTTTTAAAAAATTAAATTTCAACTAGAACAAGCTCAATTTTCAATTATTACTAATTTTCCTTTCACAATTCCATCTAAACTTTCATTTATAAAAAAAAAAAAAAAAGACTTTAACCACTTTAACTTTTTAGAATTATTATTATCAAATTATTGCAACTAAAGCATAATAATTAAACATGTTTTCAATTTCAACTAATTGAACATAAAACAAACCCAAAACCCTTAAAAACATAAAACAAAAAATTAGCATTATTTGTCAACAATTCCATACCACACTTGTTTTCATATTTGTTCTTAATTTCATTAAATGTAGGTAAAACTCCACTAGCGAAATATATATATATATACACACACACACATATATATACACTAGAAATTTGCTTGGAAAAATATGATGTAAATTTTTATTAATTTTAAAATATTTTAAAAAATAAAAATAATTTATATTTTGTATATATTAGTATATATTAATATTAATCTAATCAATTTTTGTAAATAATCATATTTTTCATAGAAAAAAGTTAATGTTTAGGAAAGAGTTTAGGGTTTCATATAACAATTTCTTCAATCATATAATTAAAAAAAGTAATTAAATATATAATTATAATTATTTAAATACTATTAACTTTTGATAAACAAGATTATGATGGAATAAGATAAAATAATATTATAAATAAATTAGATTAAATAATGTTATCTTATCTTTTGCTTGATATGTACAAAAATTAAAATACGGTAATTTATTTATTAGTCAAAAATTAGGATAGGATAATTTATTTATTAGTCAAAATTATCTTTATCAAAGTTTATACAAATTTAAATTATTGATATAATTTTTAAAGATATAATAAGACATATAAATTTAATCTCATAAATTAAAAATAATCAGCATCACTTATAAAGTATTAAATCATCTTATACAAAAAGAATGATTAATCCTACTTACAATCCAATCCACTTCTTTAGATATAAACCAAACATAATATATGCTAATTATCATTTTATCCTATCCATCATCTTATGTGCCAAATATAGCCTTAGTGTTTCATATAACAATTTAATCAATCATATAATTAAAAAAAAACATTTAAATATATAATTATAATTATTTTAATACTATTAGCTTTTGTTATTTGGGAAGGGATCAACTTAAACCAATGTAAAATTAAAAAAGTTTTATCCTAACCATTGATTTCAATATATGTAAAAGATGACATTAAATATTTTTTTACTTGTCTCTTTCTTCTTTTGGATCTATTTAAATCAATAATTAAAAAATATATATAAAACCAAAAAGTTTTAGACTAATACAAGTTGAACTTGGCCTTTATTGTTTAGCATAAAAATTTTATTTATGTCTATAATACATCTTATATATGATTTTTATTCTATTTTTTGTTTGGCACAATAAATATGTATTATTTATTTTATCCTCTCCTCTCTATTATCTCTTCTTCTTATATGGTTGCCTTAAACTTTCTTTCCATATTTTCTTTCACCTAAAATGTTTTAAAAATATATTAAAAAAAATGAAAGATCAAAATGCCTTTAATATTTTGTTTTAATGAAAATAGTCGAAAGCTTCACCTATGATGCTAAAAGATGAAAAACAAAATCACAAATCAAATAGTAGGTAAACCAAGTGCAATCACATATGTTGTGTATTTTAATTTTATTAAGTTAAGCATAAATTAAACCTTGAATTTTTTAAATTCAAGAAATGATGTTAAAAAATTATCATTAAGTTGAACATAAATTAAACCTACTATTTTTAGAATTTAAGAAGTGACGTTAAAAAATTATCATGGATATTTTGTTTTTGTATTAATTTTAATTTTTTAATATATTCTAAAAAATGTGATAAGCCTCTTAATCATGTTGATAAAGTATATACAAAAAACTCTATTTATAATTTATGAAATAATTTTCATTCTACGACGAAGAGCAAATAAGAACAGTAAAATTGTGATTCGCACATGTTTAATTAAATAATTATTTCTTATTAATTAATTAAAAATATTTAAATAATCGTAGACACTCAATTTGGTCTAGGTCTGGATCAATTGGGCCGAGTCTAATAGGGTTCAATATACTCAGCCCAATTAATCATTGTATTTTATATTTTATTTATTTATTTATATATTTTATTTTTGTTTGTTTTTATCTTCTGATTATTCATTTATGTATTTTATTTATCTTTAATTTCTTTCATTTCCTATTTGATTTATCTTTGGTTTTTTTAATATCAGATTAGGTATTAATAATAGGATAATGATAAGAATAAAAGAAAAAAATAAAAAAAGAAGGTTCTACTAAGGATTAGGGTGGTGACAAAGTCGTGGATGAATTTAATTTCTACTAGATAATGCATAAATCTTATTAAAGTGTGAGTTACAGTTAATCAGAAACTCTTTTGATTAAACCTTATAAATACCCACTAATCAAGGCCAAAAGGACATGCAAAAAAGAAGATAAGCAAAAATCAAGAAAAGTACATGCAAAAAAAGCATTTAGGAGTTTGTAGGGAGATTTTTGGGTAAAAAAATTTTTTGGAAATTCTCTAAAAATTTTCAGATTTCGGTTTAATTTTCCAGTGAAATTTGAATTTTCAACAACTCTTCGATGAAATTCCTAGTTTTTGGCAAGATCCCTAGTTTTCGGCATCACCTTTTTAGAAACTAGTGAACTTTCCAACGAATAACCCAAATTTTAGCAAGATTTTCTAGAATCCGATGAAATTTAACCAGTGCTCTTAGGGGGTTTAAAGAGAGAGGGAGATAAAAGAAAGAAAGGAGAGAGAGTAGGAAAGGAAAATCTAAGGAAAAAATCAACATTCGGGCTTTTATAATTTCACCAAAATGACGTCATTTTCGTTTTAAAAAGACCTAGCATCCGCGTATTTTTCATTCAGATAACCCGACTCAAGCGTAACCTATTTCTGTCGACCCACGTACCAGTCGATCCCTTTAGCTGAGCTGAGTTGCCAAGTCGTATCCCCGAGCCGCATGCTGTGCCTTAAGTCAAGTAGCGTCGAGCCGTTCCAACCAAGCCATTTCTATTTTTTGGTTTTTTCTATTTATTTTATTTAGTATTTTATTTATATTTTAGTATTTTTGCATGATTAAATTTGGAAAAAAAATAAAAAGTAAAAATAAAATATTTTTTTTATAATAAATATTAATTATCCAATTATGGAATTTATAGAAATTTCAAATGGTAAATTTTTATAAAATTCCTATGTGAGAAATTTTGTCTAAATTTATCCCAAATTATGAAATAATTTAGATAAAATTTCAACAGCAATAATTAATATTTATTTTCAAACAAAAAAATGAAAAAATAATAAAAAAATAAAATTTTAATAAAATTTTGGAAAAATACAAATTACCCAAGAATGAGACTCTTAAAAATTCTAAATGGTAAATTTCTTAAGAAATCTCTATGTGAGAAATTTCTTTAAATTTGTCCCAAATGGTGGAATAATTTATATGAAATTTTAATAAAAATAGTTATATTCTTTTCCAAATTTGGTTGAAAATATTTGATAATTATCCAAGGATGAGATTCTTAAAAGTTTCAAATGGTAAATTCCTAAGAAATCTCTAGGTGAGAAATTTCTTTAAATTTGTTCCAAATGGTGGAAGAATTTAAATGAAATTTCAAGAAAAATAATTGTCATATTATTTTCTTTCTAAAAAAAAAGAACAAAAATAAAAAGAATTTCTCAATAACCTAAATGGTGGAAAATTTAGAAATTTTAAAAGAGAAAATATTTCTAATTTGGCCTAAATGGTAGAATAATTAGATGTATTTTTAAATAAAAAAAATTAAACCTTTTTTCTAACGACGAAGCCTCTTCAAGAAAACAAATGGGATTCTTAAATACTCTTGAGGTGAGAAAATATTTTTAAGAATTCTACCAGATTAATGGAAAAATCTTATGAAGTATTTCCAATATTTAACATAAAAATTTTAAACCATTAGAGTCAAGACCCTAGGTTAAATTTAAAATAAAATGATACCAACCTTTAGATGGGCATGTGGGGGTGTTATAACCTTTCCCACATGTAACCAAACTCACTAACCCTATTCTGGTTTGTAGATCTGAACCCATTCTTTTAGAGACCCTTAGTCAAGCTTAGAAGCTTCTTAAGAGGATAGATTCTTTAGGTGGCCAATCACACTTAGTAAAAAAGATTAGTGGCAACTCCATTTGTTAAGTCAGCTATAGATTTTTGGATCTATATGTTATGATAGTTTGGTGACTCTATTGGAAGCAGCCATAAAAAGTCAAGCCATAATTTTTTAAGTTTATTCTATCCTCTGGTCTAATGGTTTTAAATTGTAATTATTTGTTTACTAACCTTTTTTCCTTTTTGTGTTGTATTTTATTTATGGGGTTGAAAATGTTATGTTTTTTCACACACACTATCACATGCATTTGCATTACATGAGCTCTATACCGGACTTCATCCCTCTTAGGAGGGAGTAAAGTACCTATACTCTTGTGAGATGATAATATTCGCAATGGCTAGTGAAATACTCCCACTCAAATTAAATCATTTTCGCTGGTAGCCTGTGATGGGTAAAGATTGGACTGCATTCCTAATCTGTGATGAACAATGATGTAAGGAGCAATTTGGGAACCTTTAGTGGTCAAAATTACCTAATCCTGCATATAATTCACCTTTAAGAGGCTAGCCTTAGGATAAAGCCATTCCCACCTGTCAATAGAAGTACCCTGGAATTAGGACACAGAAAAGAACAACTTGTATATTATTTATCTAACTATTTTGTTTGACTGATTTTGTGCTCCTGCATCATTTCTATATCATTTAATTCATGCTCATGTTTTAACATTATCATTTACATCATTCTCACATAAGGAATATTTGCCACATATTAGTTATTAATAAATCAGATGTCACACTTACATCTATACAAAACCAAATGCAATCAAAGTCTGCATCTATTCATCATGAATATGTTCACTAATTAAAAATCAAGTCAGAGAAAGTTTAAAAAAAACAAGGTGATTGCTTGCCTGAAGGTTTTATCTCACCATTGCTCGAGAGAGTTCATCTTGACCTCAACAAAATGACCTGACTAACTTAAGCAATGTCTAGGGATGCATGAGTAGAGCAAGGCAGGGGTATTTGAGAAAAAATATGGAGACATAGCTTCACTGCTCCAAGTGGATGTCGACAATAACCAATTTAGAGTCATCATTCAGTTTTGAGATCCTTCTTATCGGTGTTTCATCTTCAAAGCAGACATTGTGCCCACAATTGAAGAATATATGGTCTTACTTTGCTTCAATTTACCAAACCCAGATAAGATCTACAGGTTGAATAAGGTAGGCTATTGTAAAAAGTTGGTGCAAATACTTAGACTTAGATTGCCTCAAGTTGATGCATGTGTCAAGATAAAAGGTGAAAGTAAGACTATCCCATAGAGTTTTCTACGAGACTTCATCCAGGGGTATGTGAATGATGATCAGGGGTTAATGGCTATAGCTTTATATGGACAATGATCTTTCCAAAAGTCATCGGGTATGTTGATGTCGCAATGATAGACTTTGTTGATCAGTTAGCATACCAAGTCAATGTAGCTCCAACCATTTTAGCAAAAACCATTCGCTCCTTGAACTTTTGTCACATAAATGGTAAAGGTCGATTTAATGGGTGCTCACAATTACTTTATCTATGGATGAAAAGTCACATCGAGTGTGAAGAAAGCCAATTTCGTAAACCATACCTGCATTCTAGCATTCCAATCAAGGAGTTTTGTTGTAGCACATGGCCTAAAATAAAGTCAAAAAAAGAATGGGTTTCCTACTTTCGATCCCTTAATAGCCAAAGGATAATTTGGAGAGCTCTTTAGATGCATCATGACACAGTGTTGTATAGTTGTAAGAATCAACCTTGGGTGTTTCCATTAGGCCTATGGGGTGCTGTTACTTATGCCTCAACTCTTGTGAGAAAACAATCCAAATGCGAGCAATTTATTCCAGAAACCCATGGACTTAACCAATAGAAATTCTCTTTCATTGAGAAAAGGGCATATAAAATGATTGAAATAATCAAAAAAGCATGGAAGCAAACCATCTAAGTTGACCAAGGGAGGCTCAGCTATAACGTCACCCCATAATATATTGTATGGTATGCAAGGAAAGGTAAAGACATTACGCTCCCTCGAGAGCAATTAGGCAACCATTCCTCAAAGCCTATTCCTCAAGATCCTAGGCTCAAGGTAAAAATAGCCAAAAGAAAGCTCCAAACTAAAAGGATAAGTTGGGCAGGAAAATAAAAGATTGAAAGAAGAAATGAAAGAAAATTTGAAGTTGTAAAAGCAGAAAGTCCAGAGCCTAAGTGAGCAAAAAGATCAATGGAAAGCTTTATTCCATGATCTAGATAAAATACATTCATCAATCACACCCGAGCTCACCAACTCTTAAAAAAAATGAATTATTGAAAGCAAAGGTGGAAAAAGGACAAAAGGCCACTGCTAAGGCACACAAACATAGTCAGATGCTATAAAAAATAGTTGATCGATGCACAGCACAAGTAGAAGCCTTGTCTAATGAATACAAGAGACAAGCTAAACAGAATGAGCTATGAAAAGACATGTACACGAAAAAGGAAAAACATCTAAGCCATTTGTTTGATCAACTATGTATTGTTGTCGACAAAGCATCAAAAATGGAAGAAGAAGTGAAAGACTTGAAGGCTGTAGTGCAACTAGTGGGAACTTATAGGCGACAATTATTTAATTTCCTAGACAAGGCACAAAATCATTACCAACAAGCTAGGAAATTTATAAAGAGGCATTAGAAATGAATGATGATGCTTAGGACCTTAAAATATTGCTTTGGCTTTACTATGATGTAATTTTGAAATTTTATTAAATAAAGTTTCAAGTTAAGATTTCTTTTATCAGTAATAGTGGTGTGGCAAATATTAGTACATTTTATTCATGCATTAACATATCAAACATAAAGCACATAATTTCTAATAATCATATAACTTTGGCATTCAAGGTTTAAAGATCACTTTACCCAGTAAAAACCCCACTCATCGATACAACACAAGGACTTAAGCTAGACAAATAGAGCAAGAAAACTCTTATCATCTTAAAAAGATAGAAAAAGCCCAAAAAAAGCTTGAAAATGAGTTGAGTAAAATTTTGGATGATCTAAATAAGTTAAACAAAGGGAAGGGAATAAAAAAGAATACCAGCCAATAGGACCATCCATCATAAGAGGAGATTGACCCTTTATATCCACTTAGTTTTGGTCCACCTCAAGCCCAGTCCAAATAAAAGGTATAACCATAATAGTTTACATACATTGCATATCCTGGAATGCCATCAGCTTCGAACCCAAGGTATTACCATAGCTATGTGAATCCTGTCTTTACTGAAAGGGTAGTGCAACCAATGCAGGTTTCTGACCTGGATGATTTGAAAGAAAAAAAAAAAGAGAAAAAGTAAAAGTGGTTGAGTCTCTTAATGACTCAAAGATTAGCATGCTGGAAGAAAAGTTACGGGTAGTAAAAGGAATTGGATTTTATGGTTCTGTTAATGCTGCTGGGCTTTGTCTAGTCCCATATATTGTTATACCACTAAAATTTAAATTTTCAAAGTTTGAGAAATATAATGATATGAAATGCCCAAAGACTTATATTACCATGTACTATCGAAAAATGATGACCCATGCCTATAATGAAAAGCTACTAATGCACACCTTTCAAGAAAGCCTCACCGACTCCATTGCTAGGTCATATGTCTAGCTGGATAAAACCCGTATTCATTCTTAGAGTGATATGACCCATGACTTCATTATCAATATTGGCATATCATGGATTTGACTCCTGATCATTTGTCTTTGCAGAACATGGAGAAAAAAGTAAATTAGTCATTCAAGGAATACACCCAAAGATGAAAAGATGTAGCTTCTTAAGTACAACATCCTCTAACTAAAAAAAAAACCATAGTGTTGTTTGTCAGCACATTGAAATCTCCCTATTATGAAAAGATGATAAGGAATGCAACAAAAAATTTCATCGACATGGTGATCTCAGGCAAAATCATTGAAAATGCCATTAAGAATGGCAAATTAGAAGAAATGGAAGTATCCATCAAAAGAGCCCTAAAAAAAAAAAAGACTAAAGCTCAAGCTATATGATTTGATAGAAAATAATTCAAGTGTTATCAACCCTATCCATCATAGGGTTACCCTTCATATTATCCCACTATGAATAATGCTTCCTCTTACCCATATCAACCAAACCCATAGCCATCTTACCCTACGACTTATAAAACCTCTTTTAGACCTCAGACTACTACATATAGTCCTAACACTCAACCTCTTTCGAGACCTTAGACCTATCATGCTAGCCCAATGGGTAGTTCACGAGAGCAACAAACTACTCGTGAAAAACTCGTATTTGACCTAATTCTTATGACTTATACTAAATTGTATCGAAAGCTTTACAATAATCACTCGATCATTCATAGCCGATTAGAGCTATTCAAGCCACCTTACCTTAAGTGGTATGATCCTATAGCCTATTGTGACTATCATTATGGGATTGCTGACCATTCCATTGAGAATTGCATTACCTTAAAACACAAAGTGCAATGATTGATCAATGATAGAATGATCAATTTTGATACAAAAAGGGTAACTACACCAAACATTAATGGTAATCATTTGCCTAACCATAATGTGAATGCTCTGAGTGAGAAACGAGAGCATCACTTGAAAAAAAAAGTTGGTAAAAATTAAGATACCTCTCAATCAGCTGTTTGATACCTTATGGAAAGCTAACATGATACAGCCGATAAGTTCATGCAGTTATCATGAAACATATGTAGCAGGTGAAAGCTGTAAATATCATACTAGGGCATCTGGCCATTTTATTGAGACTTGCAAGTAGTTTCACCATGAGGTACAAAAGCTTATAGATTCATACCATATTGAATTTTATAAAAAAAAAAAAAAGAGAATTCAAAGAGTGTTAAAGTATCTATGATTGACAGGCCATCGAAACTGTTTTCAAAACCAATAACAATTCATTGTGGGGATAAGCAAAAGTTAGTGATAGACAAGCTTATTCCTAGGCTAGTAACTTTTAGAGTTCCAACTCTATTCCTATATAAGGATGATAATGCAGCACCCTAAAAATATGGTTACGACATCATAGTCCAAGGGCAAAAGGAGAATGTCTTTAAGTCTAATGCCACCAACATAACTGGTATAGGGGGCATCACCTTAAGTGGAAGATATTACACTCTATAAATGCTGAAAAGGGCCAGAAGAGAAAAAACCAAGGTAAGAGAAAAGCATAATGGTCTGAAAGTGGTACCTAAAGAAGAACATCAGAAGTTAGTGTCAAAAAAATAGGCTTTTGAATTCTTAAAACTGGTGAAACATAATGAATACTCCATAGTTGAACAGTTGAATAAGCTGCTAATATAAATCTCATTATTATCACTGCTATTGAATTCAAAACCACACTAAAATGCCTTACTGAATGTGTTAAACTAGGCATATATGGTGTATAATATGTTTATTGAACAAGTGAACCACTTAGCTAGAAATCTGGTCATGCCAAATTACATATCATTTAGTGATGATGAAATTTCTCCGAAAGGGAAGAAGAAGTATCAAGGCTTTGTATATCATGATCACGTACAAGAACCATATCATAGCCAAGGTCCTTATTGATAATGGTTACGCTATCAACATCATGCCTATGTCAACCTTGGTGAGGCTACTTGTCAACTACTCACATATGAAAGATAGCCAAATGGTTGTCCGAGCTTTGGATAGGACAAGGCAAAAAGTCTTGAGAGATATAGAAATACCCTTATAAATTGGATCGTGCACTTTCAATGTAAAATTTTAAGTGGTGGATATCTCTATTTTTTTATAGTTGTTCGTTAAAAAGGCCATGGATTCACATGACAGGTGCTATTTCCTCTACCCTACACCAAAATATCAAGTTTAATGTAAAAAGTCAATTGGTAGTGGTATTTGGAGAGGAAGACATGCTAGTAACTCAACCCTTAAATGCCCCATATATGAAAGCTATTGAAAAAGTAATGGAGTGTTCTTATTGGTCTTTTGAATTGGTCAATTCTGTGGGGAAAAGACCTAAAAACCAACAATTCTTAAAGATAGTGGTAAGTCAGGTCATCAATAAAGGCTAGTATCTTAGAGTAGGGCTAGGAAAAAATTTGCAAATGATAAAGAAGCCCCCAACAATGATGGACAACAGTGAAAGACTAGGCCTAGGCCATGAAGCAAAAGAATGAGAGGTCAAAAGGAGACAAGCAAGTAAGATACACTACAAGAAAATGACATATTAGCAGTAATTTTGTAGTGGCATTTCATTTACAAACATCGTTAGCTTCTGTGTTTTTATAAAACTTAAGGTATTTATTATCAAAATACTACTAAATATTTAAATAGTGGCTTATTACTTATAAATACCACCCAAGACTTGATATCAGTGGCGTTTCTTGACTAAAATGTCTTGAGTAATCATGCCTTAAAAATTTAGTGAATACTAAAGGCGTATTTTTGGCAAACAACGCCTTCAATAATCACCTAATAAAAAATTATATGAGATTATTGAAGGCGTTTTCTATAAGAAACGCCTTTAATAATTGGATCAAAAAATTTTATAGGCTTATTGAAGTCATTTTTGTTCAAAAATGCCTTTAACAAATATCATATCAAAATGTTTAGATCGTACGGATGTTAATCATAAAGTTGTAGGTTTAATCCCTCCCTTTAGCCTTTTTTAGGTTTTTGCATAGATTATTTGTAATTGATTATTCTAGGCATTTTCTTAGTAAAAATGCCTTCACCAATTGCTTTAAAAAATTTTGCAAAGAATTTTGAAGGCGTTTTTCACAGAGAAACACCCTTAATAATCCATAGAAAAAATATAAAGCCAATTTTTGAAGGCATTTTTAGTCGAACTCGCCTTCTATAATCAAATCAATAAATTTTTCTTATGATTATTAAAGACAGTTTTTGTCAAAAATGCCATCAATAATCCATAGACAAAAGTTTGAACGGATGCTTGAAGGCATTTTTGGCTCAAAACGCCTTAATATTCTAGACAATAAATTTTAATGGTCAGATTATTGAAGGCAATTATATTCAAAAATGCCTTCAATAATATTTTGTTAGGGATTATTCAAGGTGTTACCCGTAGGAAAATGCCCTTCACAATCCATTCAATTAATTTTTAGTTTGTATTATTGAAGACATTTTTTTAAAATGCCTTCAAAAATTTATACAAAAAAGATGAGATAGATTCTTGAAGGTATTTTTTACCCAAAATGCCCTTAATATTCTACATAATACATAAATAAAATTACTTATGAAGAAACAGAAGATATATAATATAATAAAGATAATACCTCTTTATAAACGTTTGAATATCGGGATTAGGCATTGCCGTTGGATTAACTAAATTAAGTAAGTATGGCATTAAAGATTTGGTGTCAATCACAATAAGCACCCAATGATGACTGTAAAATAATAACAATGATATACTCATATTACGCATCAGATTAGAATTGGGTAAGTTTGGAGTAATTAAGGTTGGAATATAGCTTACTGCGCATTATACAAGAGCAAATAATAATCAACAGGTCTTTTCATATATAGAATCACATGATTAGCAAGATAAGCGACTGTGCCACTTTACTCACTAATAAAGCTAGGGTCAATGAATCTAAATCTATTGGTCAACTATCTCCCCTTGAGCTCTCTATATAGGAAGCTGCATGATAATAATCAACACTGCTAGTTAGTATTACACCCTAATATAGATTACTACATATTGAATATATATTTGTATTTATAAGCTAACCTCATATAAGGAATGATATCAGCAACTAATAATTCATCCAGTTCACAAAATTCTTTAACCTCCTCCACACTAGTGAAAGAAAATAATGGTTTATCAAATAACCATTCCTCAGACTCAATGGTTATGAAGTTTCCTCTGGATAAATGCTCCAGCGAATATTTGGATAACTTATCCATGAAAGCCTGACCATGGGACATACTATAAGTCCGAACATCCTGCTATAATATTTAATGAAATATAAGTATTAAAACCAAATCAATCAATATAATAAACAAATTAATATTAAAATTATAAACAATATCATACTTTTTAGGTGGTAACGGAGGATGGATTCGCCTCCTTACTTGCAATAGAAGCTTCACCTACGAAGATGATGTTGTCAGACCGGTGTACTGGCATGTTATGCTGCCAACATGGAGTCCAAAGCAACGAGTCTTTGCTGTTGCTCATTGAGGCATTGCTCTTGATAATCAATTCATTGCTGTTGTTGCTCAATGATTCTTCATATTGTGCATTTCTCATTCGCAGGGTTTTTTGTTGATTACCAAAAAACTTTGATGGCAAGAAAAATTTACCAATCTCACGAACCCGACTAGGCCTTTTTTTAGCACCTAATGCTAAAGACAAAGGATCTTTGCCATACTGGGTTGCCAGTTCACCAGATTTGACTTTGGCAGCATAATCATCCTAAAAAATAATAATAAGATGAAATGTAACAACAAATCTATACAAGCTAGTAGACACTCATGCAAACAACAACAATGTCAATCATACATTATACTAAAAAAATAGTTATACATACAATCTTTTTTACCATTTCTTCGATTGTTTCATCTACAAAAGATCCATCTTTTTGTAGATGTCTTTGTTTCTAGACATCCCATCTGAAAACTTTTGTGCCAGAGCTCATTGATTCTTATTAAATTATCGTAATAAGTTGAATCAGAATGTATGAAATGAATGTTCAAAATATTCATTAATGAGTATAAAATAATTGTACGAATACATACAAGCTCATACTTCACATTTGTATATCCCTTTCTCACTATCTGATGGTGATATTGTTGTTTGGCCTGAATGTCCCGTTGCTATTCTTTGATTTTCTACAAAATCAAGAAATTACGTCAATCACATATTAAGATCAAAGGTTATATTGCATAAAGACTTATAAACAATTTTTTTGGTAATGGGTTTGCGTATTGAAAAATCTTCTAAAAGTCGATATTGAACAAAATTTATCCAATCTTCAACACTTATGACATCTGCATATGCCGCAAGTGGAATAGCCAATACATCACTTTCACTAACCAACGGTAAAATATATTGGGTTGTCAATCTACTTTTAAAGTCTCTGAATGCTTTTCTAGCAGATTGCAACACAATCTTTTTACAGTTAATTAGGACATCGAACTGTTCCTAAATAAGTTAACATAATTAGTATGAACACATTGAAATTCAATTAAATGATCATTTAACAAATTTTACGAAATAGTTGAATAAACATACCATAATCGACTGCCATATATCATCCTTTAGACCATCAAAAACTCATCACCAATCGGTGTACGTAATGAAAATCCTATAATGGACGATGGCTCCAATATGAGTAGACATCTTGATAGCTCCTTTAGACATAGGCTGCCCAATTTCATTGAAGTCAACATGAATTTTTATGTCACTCACTTTAATTTGTTTATTTGAGCCCCTTCTCTTTCTTTTTTGGCCTCCAATTATGTCTTATGCATGTTTATTAAAAAGAGAATGATCTTTTTCAGAGTCCATGATACTTGTAATTTTGATCATAATTATACAAATTACATAATATGATCGTCTAAATTTAACACCATACGTAATTAAATACAACCAATACCATACTACGTACAAAAACATCATTCAGCACACCAATTAGCAATGTGCTCAAACACACCCTTCAGTAAACCATTTAGAAACACCATTCAGCAAACCATCCATCATACAATTCAAGCCTCTAATATCATACGAAACCATTCAGCAAAACAATATTAGACAACAAGATTCAGCAAACCATTCAACATATGATTCAGCCCCTCAATATCATACAATACCATTCAACAAAAAAATATCAGACAACAAGGTTTAACAAATCACAATATTTAAGGCGTACTACATAGAATAGCATACAAGCAATTAAAAGTGCTTGGACGACTATGCTTACGGTGAAGTTAATGAAAATATATAAACGCATATGTAAATATTAAGGAATCGAAAAAAAAATCTCTATCGAATATTATAAATAATACAGTAAACTAAAAAAAAGACTTATCGATAAAAAAAGAGGTGCACACCATTGATTTGTTGAAGGTCGGTAGCGACGATAGGGATAAAGAAACCAATGGTCTGATAGAAATGTGTTTAAGGGTTTGGTTTGGTTGAATAACGCAGCTTTTAATCATTCTATATACTAACAGTTTGTGATTTCGATATTCAAGGCAGGGAAATGAATATAAAAATAATTATTAAAGGTATTTTTTTGGAAACAACACCTTCAATAATCCCCTTAAAATTTTAATGGAGATTATTTAAGGTATTTTTTACAAAAAAAATGCCTTTAGTAATCCAAAAAATAATTTCCCAATGAATTTATTAAAGGCATTTATCCTCAAAAAAATGCCTTTGATAATTCTTAGAAATTATTAAAAGTGTTTTGAGTAGAAAATCACCTTCATTGATATGCTTGTGATAAGGATGGAGGAAATTATTGATGGCGTATTATATAGAAACGCCTTCAATAATTATGGACTTTAAAAGTTTATAACAAACTATTGAAGGTGTTTCATAATAAAAGATGCTTTTAATAACCCCAAAAAATTTTTCAAAGAAATTATTGAAGGCGGTTATTATTTATAAACGCCTTCCCTAATTATTTATAAAATTTAAAAAGAATTATTAAAGGCATTTTTCCTGAATATACACTTTCAATAACCGTGTTAAAATTTGTGTGGCAGTATGTCGAAGGTATTTTACAGTATAATACGCCTTTAAAAATCTCAACAAATTCTAGAAGAAAATTATTGAAGGCATTTATTATCAAAAAATGCCTTCGATTTTTATGAAGATAATTTAAAAGGAATTATTGAAGGCGTTTGTTAGTAGAAGATGCATTTAATAATTCTAAAAATTTTTAGAGGGAAATTATTGAAGGCATTTGTTAATAACAAACGCCTTTAGTAATTATCTACTAAGTTTATAGGAATTATTAAAGGTATTTTTCTGGAATAAATACCTTTTATAACTGTAGTTGTATATTGAAGGCATTTTCTAGTAGAAGACGTCTTTAATAATCTCAAAAATTTTTTTAAAAAAATTATTGATGGCGGTTGTTATCTGTAAACGTCTTCACTAATTATCTATGAAATTTAAAAGGAATTATTAAAGGTATTTTTCTTGAATATATGCCTTCAATTATCGTATTAAAATTTGTGTAGCTATATATAGAAGGCGTTTTACAATAGAAGACGCATTTAATAATCTCAACAAATTTTAGAAGGTGTTTATTATCATGAAATGCCTTCAATATCTATGTAGATAATTTAAAAGGAATTATTGATGGCCTTTATCAATAGAAGACGCTTTAAATAATCTCAAAATTTTTTAAAGGGAAATTATTGAAGGTGTTTTTATAGAATAAATGCCTTTTACAATCATAGTGGTATATTGAAGACATTTTTCAGTAGAAGACACCTTTAATAATCTCAAAATTTTTAAACAAAAATTATTGAAGGCAATTGTTATAAAAAACACATTTAATAATTATGTACATAATGAATTGTACTCAGTGAAGGTGTTTTTTCAGAATAAACACCTTCATTAACGGTTAAAAATTTTGGTTTTCGATTATTGAAGGCATTTTTCATTAGAAAAATGCCATTTATAATACCAATAATTTTAATTAGAAATTATTCAATGCGTTTGTACTTAAAATAAAATAAAAGCATTTAGTAATGACATTTTCTACAATAAACACCTTCACTATCCGTCTTAAAATTTAAGCAATAGAATATCAAAGACTTTTTGCACTAGAAGATGCCTTCAATAAATTACTTCAAAAAATAAAACGAATTAGTCAAGGTATTTTTCTGGAATTAAAGCCTTCAACAACCTCTTAAAATTTAAGTTGTGTAATATTAAAAACGTTTTCAATAGAAGATGCCTTTAATAATCTCAAACAATTTTTAAAAAGAAATTATTGAAGGTATTTTTTGTAGAAAATCATTTTCACTGATATTGTAAGACAAAAATGAGAGAGTTATTAAAGGCATATTATGTAAAAAATGCCTTCAATAAATACACAAAAATTTAGATAAATTAGTGACAACATTTTTTATGGCATAAATGCCTTTAATAATCCCAAACAATTCTACTATGACTCTATTGAAGACGCCTATAATATATTCAAAAAATATTTAAGATGAAATTATTGCAGGCATTTTTCTTAGTAAACACCTTCCATAATCTAGTCCAATAAAAATCTTCTCAAATTTAGCACATCCAATCACTAACTTCAAGCTTCATCTTTATTATTATATTATTTTTCTTTCCAGACCAAGTACAATTTACTTTCCCTTTCCTTCAGCTTTTAGTATTTGAGCATTGTCTTTTAGAACTCTATTTTGACTATTCATTACTTATTTACTTTAGCTTTTACTTCATTCGACTATTCTTTTACCTTTTACAATTCGTAATTTTTTTTGTGTAAACAATTTTCTTCAAAATCCACCTTATTTCACTTTATTTCACCTTATTTCAACCCTAACTACAAATACTCTTGGATACTATCTACTTAGCAGCAGAGTTTTAACATTCATAATATCTGGTAGCTAATAAATTACTTCACAACAAGGAGTTCTTATTTTGTGTAAGTATTGGTCTTGTTATTATCTCTTGTTTAAAACATAGTAAATGTAAGTATTGTACATGTTCATTTTCATATAAATTATTTATATACATTTGATCTGATAATGTAGCAAGTACTAAAGGGATAAGAGTTGGATGCAAAAGTCAAGATTAAGTCAAGAGTACAGAGATAGAGTGGAAATTTTTCTTAATTTTGTATTTGAAAATATAAGTGAAGATAATATGATATTATGCCCATGTGTAAAGTGTGCTAATATTGAGTGGCAAATCCGTCAAGTTATTTTTGAACATTTAATTTGTATTGAACTTTTTTTGGGATATGTTAATTGGTATTTTCATGAAGAGTCTATACCGTCAAGGTCTTCCACTAGAGTTTTTTCAACTTCAAGGGCTCCTTAACACCAACATGATCCTTTTATAATAAATGATATTGAAGGTATGTTGCGAGATGCTTTTAACATTCATAACCAACATTTTCATAATCATTCTCCCTAAAATGAAGTATTTAATTAGTCTAATGTTGAAAAGCATGATTTTGGTAAACCTGGGATAGGTGTACGTGACCAATAACCTAGATGAGAAGCATCAAAAATTTATAGGTTGCTTAAGGATATGAATGAAGAACTTTTTGAGGGATCGAAGCATTCAAGATTATTTTTCTGTGTTCATCTTTTTCACTTGAAATGCTTACATGGACGGACAGGAAACTTTCTAACTTTATTATTAAAGTTTATGAAAGAAATATTTCTTTTTGTAAAAATCTCTAAATCTTATAAGAAATCAAAAAAGATGATCAAAGATTTTGGTATCGAATATGAGAAAATTCATAGTTGTCCCAATGATTGCATGTTGTATTGGGGGGATAGAAAAAATCAAGAATCTTGTCATTTGTGTGGTATTTCTCATTTGGTAGACAAAAACCTTGATGAAAGATTGAATGAGGATGGTGATGAGGTATATGTCAAAAAGAAGCATGTTAAGGTTTTACGCTATTTTTCATTAATACCAAGACTTCAACGATTCTTCATGTCTTTCAAAACTGTAGATTCAATGAGGTGACATCATGAAAAGTGGACGAATGATGGATCATTGAGGCATCCTACAGATTCTTTGGCATGGAAATCATTTCATTCTAGGTTTCCAGATTTTGCATCTGATCCTCAAAATGTTATGCTTGGACTAGCATCTGATGGATTCAACCCGTTCAAAATGATTACTACTTCTTATAATACTTGGCCAATTATATTGATTCCTTATAATTTACCACCATAGATTGCTATGAAGCAACAATCATTTATATTGTCTATTATAATTTTTGGGGAAAAATATCTGAGTAATGATATAGACATCTACTTACAACCCTTATTAAAGAGTTAAAGTAATTATGGGAAAGAGTTGAGACCTATGATGCATTAAAAGAAAAGAACTTCAATATGCATGTTGCTTTATTATGGACTATCAATGATTTTTCTGCTTATACGAATTTATCTGGTTAGAGTACAAAATGTCGTTATGGTTGTCCATGTTGTGCTACACAGACATGTTCGACGTGGTTACCTAATGATAAAAAGTTATGTTATATGGGGCATCATCAATGGTTAGATGCAAATCATCGATTTAAATTCTAAAAACATCTCTTTGATGGAATTGAAAAGTTGAGGAGATCGTCTTTCCACATTAATGGGTCTAATATCTTGTCAAAGTTAAAAGATATCAATTTCCTTTATGAAAAAATGACTCTATCAAGGAAAAGAGTGAAGAACATCTTTGAAGGTGTCTGGCCTCGTATTACGCAAGTTGGTGATCGTGATATTCAAATTGATAAAGAAGACAATGAAGCAAATGACCCTACCGAGTTTGAGTTATGGAAAAAAAGAAGTATTTTTTTTTAGTTACCATATTAGGAATATAATTTATTATGTCATAACCTTGATTTGATGCATATGGAGAAGAATGTTTATGAAAATTTTATCGAGACAATTCTCAATGTAAATAAAAGATCCAATGATGACTTAAAGAGTCATCTTGACCTAGTTGATATGGGGATTCGCTTAGACCTTCATCTAAAGTTGTTTTTTAATGGTAAATATCGATTGCCTGCTTCTTGTTTTCGGGATTTCTAAAGCTGAAAAAGATGTGTTTTGTAGGGTTTTGAAAAATGTCAAAGTTTCGGATGGCTATGCGTCAAATATATCGATATGTGTTAATCTATAAGACTGAAAACTTTCTTCATTGAAGTCACGTGATTATCACATTTTGATGCAAGACTTATTTCTGATTGCTTTACATTCATCAATGTCAAACCAAGTCACTTCTGTGATAATTGAATTAAGTAACATATTTAAATCTCTATGTTAGAAATGTTTGAATGTGGAAAAACTTGACAAACTTTAAGATCAAGCCGCGATTACTTTATGTCATTTAGAGAAGATCTTCCCTCCAAACTTCTTCACTATTATAATGTATTTGGTTATCCACCTTTCATATGAAGTAAAAGTTGGTGGGCCAGTTTATTATCAATGAAGGTATTATTTGTTAATAAATTGATTACGTTTTTATTGATGATCAAGCCACTCTACTTAAAATAACATATGACTTATGCTATAGGTTTTTGGGGAAGTTAAAGTCTTATTGTCACAATAAACACTTTTCAAAAGGTTTTATTACTAAAAGATATTTAGCAAAAGAGTGTATGACATTTTGTTCTCATTATTTGAAAAATGTTGAAATGAGATTTAATAGACCATCGAGAAATGTTGGTATGCAGCATACAAACTCTGCCTACAATTATTTTTTTCAAAGTTTTGGACAACCAATAAGCAAAGTTGAATTGGTGGAGTTAAATGATAAATTTTAGGTACAAACACATTGATAAGTTCTTTTTCATCATGACTCAATTGAATCATTTTGCACGTAAGTTTTTTAGCAAGCATAATTTATTGTCTTTTTTTTTGTTAATACTTTATCATGATACTTTATAGTGAGTATAGAAATAATTTGAGAGATCCTACACATTATTGACAATCAAACCCTCGAGAGTTTGATAACTTGTTCATTGAAAACTTTCATGAATGGTTAGGAGCAACTGTAAGTAATGTCATACTTTCCATTATGAGAAATCTACATAGAATGCTTATGGTATAAATAACATTAATAACATATATATATTTATTCCACATTTATATGTTTGAAGTGGAACACTTATTAGTGAAGAGGTGAAGTGTCTTTCACACAATCCAAACTGGATTGTGAAATGGTACAAAAGTTTCATCATCAATGGATTTAGATTTTACACTAAATCCCATGAGAGATTTTGAAGTACATAAAATTCAAGAGTTGTTGTGACTTCATTAACTACTAGCTATGCTAGTACTAGGGACACAAACCCTTTAGAGGAAAATGTTGACTATTATGGCATGATTAATGACATCATTGAGTTAGATTATTATGGCAAGTGAAAAGTCATCTTATTTTGATGTGATTGGGCTGATGTGAATAGTACGAGGGGTATTAAGAAATATCAGTATGAATTTACAATTGTGAATTTTTCTTGATTAATTCACACTGGACAATAACTCAATGATGAACCTTATGTTTTTTCATCTCAAGTCAAATAAGTATTTTACTTTGAAGATCCTAAAGAATTGGGTTGGTTTGTTGTTCTTCAAAACACACCTAGAGACTTATTTGATATGGGGTTAGATACCAAAGATGATGTTAAACATGGAACTGAATGTTATCCTTTTGCTGAACAAAACTTAGATGAAAATATCTCCAGTACCTACGCTCAGTGGGTCTGCGAAGATGTTACTGAAGATATTTATGAACCATGAAATGGTGCATCTATAATTTACAATTTGAGTGTTTAAGACATAATGTAGTAAATGATTGTATGTAATTAATGTTGCATTTGCTATTGTATAATTATTGTATTCTAAATCATACATTATCTTTTGATTTAATTAAATTGATATGTTCTTTATATATCGTAGGTTTTGATTTATTAACTTCTCAATGTCTTTATATATGTTCTAAACTAATATCTTTTCTATATTCACTTTTATGATATAAGGTAGCTACAATACAAAGGAGTAAGTTGAAAGCAAAACATATCAGAGTTATTAGTTCAAAACCGTCTGCAAGACCTGTAGATATTGGTTTTGGACTGAATCCTTTGGAGGGAAATGAATGTACTATCAGATCTAACTCCGTCACTTTTAAACCTTCAACTGATATTGGATCTGGCAATACAGGAGGTCCAGGTTTAGATAATACCCCTGTCATAACATATAAATTCGAAAATCTATAGCTAGATTTAAGAAATGAATGGAGTCACCACCAATCTTTTATTAGGTATGATTGGTCACCCAGGGAATCTATCCTTTTAAAGAACTCCTAAGCTTGACTAAGGGTCCCTAAAAGAATAGGTTTGGGTCTATTAACCAGAACAAGGTTCGAGAGTTCGGTTACATATGTGGAAGGTTATAGCACCCCCACATGCCCATCCAAGGGATGGTACTATATTATTTCAAATTTATCCTAAGGTTCGAAGCCTAATGGTTTCAAATATTGGAAACAATTTTTAAGATTCTCCATCAATCTGGTAGAACTCTTAAAAAATACTTCCTCACCTCAAGAGTATTCAAGAATCCCATTTGATTTCTTGAAAAGGCTCTGTCGTCAGAAAAAGATTTATTTATTATTATTTATTATTATCAATTTTCGTCGAAAATAAATCTAATTATTCCACTATTTGGGCCAAATTAGAAATATTTTTTCTTTTGAATTTCTAAAATTTCCACCATTTGGGCCTATTTAGAAATTCCTTTTCTTTTCTTGGAAAGAAAATAATATGACAATTATTTTTATTGAAATTTCATCTAAATTATTCCACCATTTAGGTCAAATTTAGAGAAAATTTCTCACCTAAAGATTTATTAAAATTTTACCATTTGAAATTTCTAAGAATCTCAACTTTAGATAATTATCAAATATTTTCAATCCAAATTTTTATTTAGAAAATAATACAATTACCTCTATTGAAATTTCATCTAGATCATTCCACCATTTAGGCCAAATTTAGAGAAAATTTCTCACCTAGAGATTTCTTAAAAATTTACCATTTGAAATTTCTAAGAATATCATCTTTGGGTAATTTGTATTTAATTCCAAAAATTTTATATTTTTATGTTTTTTATTATTTTTAATTTTTTAATTTTTTTTTGTTTGAAAATAAATATTAATTATTGTTATTAAAATTTTATCTAAATTATTCCACCATTTGGGATAAATTTAAACGAAATTTCTCACCTAGGAATTTCATAAAAATTTACCCTTTAAAATTTTTATAAATTCCATCATTGGATGATTAATATTTATTCCCAAAATTTTTATTTTTTATTATTTTATTAAATTTAATATCAAATAATGAAAACCATAAAACAAAATGAATAAATAAACAATTATGCATAAAACAAAACAAATGAATAAACAATCAAATAAAGAGAAAAAAAAAATAAGTACCAAACAATTAAAGAATTTGAAAAAAAAAATAAATAAATAAAAGCAAGTAAAAGTACCAAAGTTGACGTGAGCCTTTGGGATGAAATTCTACCAAATCAATGTGCTAGCTTATCACATGACACTAAGGATCAAAGCACACTAAGGCACTTGCTCCACACGCATGTGGTTCCCTTCCACTATTGCCTTCCACTGTTTTTTGGTTCCTGCTAGCTTCTTCTATTCTTGTTGCCTAGTCTTCTTTTTGGTTCCTCTTCTTTTTTTTTTCTTTTGGTGCCAGCAACTTCACGTTCCCTTGCTTGCTGTCAATTTTTTTTCCTTCTTATGTGCTCCAACGTTTATTTATAAGGATTGATCAGAGGAGTTTCTAATCAATCCCAATTCCTTCTTGTGATTAAGATTCAATCTTTGAATCCAATCCAAACTCTACCAACCCAGTTTTATACAAACTCAAACACTTTTTTCTATTTTTTTATTTTTTTTATTTTTTTAATTTTTTAATTGTCAAAGTTGATCTTATAGACCCCTAGACAGATTGGGGTGTCTATAGTTGCCCCTCTTTGTGCATTTTTTATGAAACAAAAATTGTGCAAAGATGTAGACAACCTAATCAATTTGACACTTTTTTATTTGAAAAGAAAAAATAACAAAGCTTCTCTAAATAAAAGCTCAATGACTTTTGAAAATAAACAAAGCTCCTCTAAATAGAGGCTCAACGACTTTGAAAATAAATAAAGCTCCTCTAACCAGAGGCTCTAAAAATAAACAAAAGCTCAACGACTTTGGAAAGTAAATTACTCCTCTAAATAAAGGCACAACAACTTTGAAAGTAAATTGCTCCTCCAAACAAAGGCACCGTAACTTTTGAAAGTAAATTGCTCCTCTAAACAAAGGCACTGTAACTTTTGAAAAGTAAATTGCTCCTCTAAATAGAGGCACCTCAACTTTTGGAAAGTAAATTGCTCCTTTAAATAAAGGCAACCACAACTTTGAAAGTAAATTGCTCCTTCAAACAGAGGCACCATAATATTTGAAAGTAAATTGCTCTTCTAAATAGAGGCATCGCAACTTTTGAAAAGTAAATTGCTCCTCTAAATAAAGGCACCACAACTTTGAAAAGTAAATTACTCCTCTAAATAGAGGTACCTCAATTTTTGGAAAGTAAATTGCTCCTCTAAATAGAAGCACCACAACTTTTGAAAGTTAATTGTTCCTCTAAATAGAGGCACCCACGACTTTGAAAAATAAATTGCTCCTTAACAATCATGTCCAAAGGAGTTATAGATCGTGACTGAAGGAATTTGGTAATGGGAACTCAACGATTCACAATTTGAGTTTAACATTCAGAGGTTCAGATTCACAAGAATCTTTCAACTTCATAAGAATTTACTGAAATTTGATTCTCAAAATTTCAGTTTCATTCAAATTTATAATATCTCGAGATTTGCATTTGCAACTTGCAAGACTCACATCCAACATTTAAAGATCCTTATTTGAATTTTGGAGATTCACATCCAAAAATTCAAAGCTTCTCATTTGAGTTCAAAGGCTCACATGCAATAAAACTTAGAATTTCACATTTAAGTTCAAAGGTTCTCATTTAAAACAATAGAAATTCATATCCAAAAAGTTGAAGCTTTGTATTTTGGAGATTCACATCCAAAAGTTCAAAACTTTTCATTTGTTCAAAGATTCACATTCGATGAACTTTAGGGTTTCACTCCTTAAAGATTTTCATTTTGAAACTCAAAGACTCTCATTTGAGTTTTCAAAAATTCTCATCAAAATATTCATAATTTGTTTTTCAAGTGACTCAAAAATCTGCATGAATGAATGTTATGACCAAAAATGCAAATGCCTTCTTAATGATGCAAATGCAACAACCTAGATTCTCATAGTGCCATACATGTCCAAAAAAAGTTTAATTCATCAAATTATGTGCATGTATTATTCAAGCAATGATGCCAACATGATACATATAATACGGATATTAATAATGTCATGAAATCCTAAATAATTGTGGTAATATGGCTCTCAAAACTCCACCATTTCGAATTTCTTCCTTGTTCAATTTCTCAATACTTTGGGATAAGTTTCATCAATCGATTATCACTTGACCATCATTCATGGGCTTTTCAACACTAATAAATTTTAGAACAAGTTTCATCCACTATCACTAGGTCACTACTCATAGGTGTCTCAACATTAACCATTTCGAACAAACTTCATCATCCGTCACTATGATACACTCATAAGTTTCTCAACCCTAACCACTTTATCCACCGATCCATATTATTTTCATCATTCAATCATAACTCGTAAGTCATGTCGACCAATTCATCACTTGGTCATATCACCTCTTCAAGTTTTTGCATTTTCTTCATTTGTTGGCCAACCCATCACCATTTTCATCATTTGACCACACCACGTGTTATCTCAAATCATCCTTCTCAGGCTTCTACGATTTCTTCATTTTTCTTTATCAACTTGGATTTCTTTTCAAATAAATGCAAGACTCTTTTAAGCACATATTCATTCATTCATTATCATTTCAATTCTTGACAAATACAATGCAATCAAGCATTTTCTCAATTCATTTTAGAGATGTGAGAACAAAAGAGCAAAAGGTGCATTGAGAGAATGAGAAGTGAGTCTTGGTACCAAAGCAAATAGGGAAAGAAACAAGTTGGATGTATGACATTGGGACAAATGAATATTCAAACAATTTTGAACATTAATTCAACATTCTTTTTCAAAAACTCATTTCATTGATTATCAAAATCATTTTGAGTTCATCAAACTTTACCCTAGCCTTCAAGGATCTTTAGATGCCTTGATCTTCTATATATTTGAACTGTTTATCCAACTTTCAACTCAAAAATTTGGTCTACCCAAATTGCCCTTTCGGGTTTTCAATTTGAGTCTTCTTTTTTTCTCTTTTCAAATATTTTTTTATTTTTTCTTTTTTTCTTTCTTTTTTTTTACTTTTTTCTCTCTTTTTTTTCATCCATTTTCCCATTTTTCTTTTTTTTTTCATCTTTCATCATTTTCTTTTCTTTTTTTCTCATTTTTCATCCATTGTTGATATCTCTCACACATTAATCTTTGGGGCAATAACATGATTCTATCATGAGCATGCTTTTGCCCAACATATGATTATTTAATTTGAGCATTCACACTTGATCCAAATGGACTTTTCAAGGTTGTAATGTAGGCCATGGTATGGGGTAATGAAAGAAATGGATAAAATAGGCTCAATATATATGTTTAAAGGGTTCAAAACTAAAAGATCATCACTTGATGCAGCTTGGCATTTTGCCTCACTCTATATCATTTTACTACTTTTCTCTTTTTCTATCTCATTCTTCATAAAAAGATTCTCATTTCTTTACCTCAAATCATTTGTGGCATTTTTCTTTGTTTTTTTTTTTTAGATCTTTTAGACTATTTTTTTTCAAAAAAAATTATCCCCTAGTATGGAGGGTGATCCTTGGTCAAGGTTTTTTAGAAAAGAAAATCACAATAGGCTCAAAAGGGTAGCAATGAATGGTTTTTCAAATAGTAAAAGAAATATGGCCATTTTTCTTCGCAATGTGGATACTTTTCTTGAACCTCATCTATTGAGCAAGAACAAGCTCACGGATTTGTAAAAAAAAATTGCCCATCTTCAAGATATATTAATCTCACATCTGTTAGTAGCTGGTTTTTTTTTTTTTTTTGCTCAATAATCTCCTTAAATCAATGTGAATGAGTTCTCAAAATTAAATTTCAAAATTATTGCTACCATTGTCTAAACATTCATCGTTTGAAATTCAAGAATGGGAACAAAAGTTATGAAAGGTGACAAAGTATAGAACAGTAGTTGAATGAAGAAAAAAATGTAATGAAATACATTAAATTGCCTTTTATTGAAATGATAACAAATGAAATCCTACTGCCCAAAAGAAACCTAACATTACTCTAATAAAATCTTAAAATGACAAGAAACTTTCAATCAGCCTTATCTCCATTCTCTAAAATTATCCCCCTATCCGATCAGGTGAAGAATCTTTATTGACATCTTGCCCTTCAATTCATTGTGACTCTCCGGACCCTTTCTGACCAATGTGTTCTTGATTTTCACTCAGAGCATTATGATTTGGTAATGGGTTGCCACTAACATTAGGTGTTGTTGCTCTTCCTTGATCAAAACTTACCATTCCATCATTGATTAACCATTGCACCTTATGCTTTAAAGCAGTGCAATTTTCAGTAGAATGGCCAGTAATTTCATAGTGGTAGTCGCAGTGGGCTGTAAGATCATACCACTTAGGATAGGGTGGCTTGAGTGACTCCACACGGTTGGGGCCAATCAAGTGGCTATTATAGAGTTCTCGATATAACTCAATATAAGTCATGGGGATTGGATCAAATACAAGTTTTTCTTGAGTAATCAGTTGCTCTTGTGAACCACTTATTGGGTTAGTAGGGCGAATTTGGGCTCTTGCAGGAGTTTGAATTTTAAGGCTATATGTAAGATCTTGAAGGCTAAAAATTGATCAGTATGTGGATGAATAAGGTGGTTGTGGAGCTAGCTGGTATGGGTAGGATGAGGCATTATTCACAGCAAGATAGTATGGAGAGTAACCTTAGGGTGGATAGGGTTGATAACCCCTGAATTGTTGTTTATCAAAGCTCATAGCTTGAGCTTCAGTTTCTTTATTTTCTAATGCCTTCTTGGTTTCTCCTCCTTTCAACTTGCCATTCTTGATGGCACTTTTAATAATTTCTCTAGAGATCACCATGTCGATGAAATTCTTTGTTGCATTCCTTATCATCTTTTCATAATAGAGAGATTTCAAAGTGCTAACAAACAATACTGTAGTTTTTTTCTCAGTCAGAGAAGGCTGTACTTGAGAAGCAATATCCCTTCACCTCTAGGCATACTCTTTAAAAGTCTCATTGGCATTTTTCTTCAGATTTTGTAAAGACAAATAATCAGGGGCCAAATCCATGATATGTCGATATTGACTAATAAAATCATGGGCCATGTCACTCCAAGAACGGATACGAGTTCTGTCTAACTTTATATACCACCTAACAGTAGAACTAGTAAGATTGTCGTAGAAAACATGCATTAGTAGCTTTTCGTCATGAGTACGGGCTGTCATCTTTCGACAATACATGATAATATGAGTTTTTGGGCACTTTGTGCCATCATATTTTTCAAATTCTGGTATTTTAAACTTAGGAGAAATGACCACATCAGGGATTAAGCAAAGCCCAGTAACATCAACTGAACCATAGAAACCAATTCCTTCCACAGCCCGTAGCCTTTGTTCTAGCATACTAATTTTAGAATTTTCCTGAGCTTCCACTTTTATCTTTTCCTTGTCTTTTTCTTTCAGTTCATCCAGATCAGGGATTTGAATTGGTTCAACTGCCTTTTCAGTAAAGATAAGATTCACATAGCTATGGTAATGCCCTGGATTAGAGGCTGATGGCATTCCAGGATATGTAGGATATGTGAAGTGTTATGGTGGAACCTCTTATGTAGACTAGGCTTGAGGTGGACCAAAACCGAATGGATATAAGGGGTTAGTCACTTCTTGTGATACAGGACCTTGTTGGCTTGTGTTCTCTTCTACTCATTTCCCCTTATTTAATTTGTTGAGAGCATCCAAAATTTTACTTAACTCATTCTCAATCTTTTTCTAAGCTTTTTCTAATTTTTCAAATTGATGAGAATTTTTTTGCTCCATTTGTCTGCCCTTGGCTCTTGTATTATATCGGTGGATGGGGTTTTTACTGGATGGAGCATCACAATTACAATTAGAAACTATGTATGATATGCAAATGTATGCATGAAATGTACTAATGTTTGCAACATCATTGATATTGATAAAAGAAATCTCCATTTGAAACTTTATTAAATAAAATTTCAAAATTACATCCTAATAAAGTCAAAGCAATATTCTAAAGTCCTAAACATCATTATTTATTTCTAATGCCTCCTTATAAACTTCCTAGCTTATTGGTAATGATTTTGTGCCTCATCTAGGAAATCAAGTAAATATCACCCATGTACTCCCACTGGTTGCACCATAGCCTTCAAACTTTTCACTTTTTCTTCAATTTCTGATGCTTTGTCTGCAACAATGCATATCTAATCAAACAAATGCCTTAGATGCCTTTGTTTTTCTGTACACATGTCTTTCCATAACTCACTCTATTGAGCTTGTTTCTTGCATTCATCAGACAAAGCTTCTACTTGTGCTGTGCATTAATCCACTATCTATTATAGCATTTGGCTATGTCTATATGCCCTAGTAGTAGCCTTTTGTTCTTTCTCCACCCTTGCTTTTAACAATTCATTTTCTTTTAAAAGCCAGGCAAGCTCGGGTGTGATTGACGAATGTGTCATATCTAAATCATTAAATAAGGCTCTCCATTGATCTTTTTACTTTGTAAGGCTCTGGATTTTCAATTCTTGAAGTCATGAACACTCTCTCATTTCTATCTTCAATCGCTTGTTTTCTTGTTCTAACTCATCTTTCTCAGACTGGAGTTTTCTCTTAGCTATTTTCATTTTAAGCAAAGGATCTTGAAGAATGGGTTTTAGGGAATGCCCTAACTGTTCACTGGGAATCACATTGTCTTTTCCCCTCCTCGTATGCCATACACTATATTCTGGAGTGACGTCATAAATAAACCTCCCTTGGTTAACCTTGGTGGTTTGCTTCCATGCTTCATTGATCTTTTCAACCATTCCATATGCCTCTTTATCAGTGAATGAGAACTCCCCTTGGTTAAGTCCATAAGTTTTTGGAATGAATTGCTCACACTTGGATTGTCTTCTCACTAAAGCTGGAGCATAAGTAACAGCACCCTATAGGCCTAATAAAAACACCCATGGCTGATTTCCACAACTGTATAACATCATATCATGACGTATCCAAGGTGCTCTCCAAACTATCCCTTGACTATCAAGGGCTCGAAAATAAAAAACCCATTCCTTTTTTGACTTTGCTTGAGGTCATGTGCTATAATAGAATTCTTTGATAGGGATATTGGAACGAAGGTATGGCTTGCAAAATTGACTTTCTTTACATTCCATGTGACTCTTGATCCATACATAAAGCAACTGTAAACATCCATTAAGTCGACCTTTACCGTTTCTATGACAAAAGTTTAGAGATTGAATGGTTTCTACCAAAATGGTTGGTGCTGCATTGACCTAATATGCTAACTGATCAACAAAATCCACCACTACAACATTAACATATCTGATGACTTTCGAAAAGATCACCAATCCATATAAAGCTATAGCCATAGCTACTAATCCATGATCATCATCTATGTGCCCCTGGATGAAATCTCGTAAAAAATTCCATGGAATAGCCTTACTTTCACCTTTTATCTTAACACATGAATTGACTTGAAGCAAACTAAGTCCAAGCATTTGCACTAGTTTTTACGATAGCCCACCTTGTTGGCCCAATAAATCTTGTTTGGGTTTCCTAGATCGAAATGAAGTAGGACCATATACTCTTCAATTGTGGGCACCATGTTTGCTTCATTGAAAACAAAACATCTATATGAAGGATCCTAAAACTGAATGATAGCCCTAATCAAATTATTATCCACTTGCACCTGTAGCAGTGAAGTTATGTCTCCATATATATTCTCAAATTCCTCCTGTCTTATTCTATTCATGCATCCTCATATACTGCTTAAGTCGGATAGATCATTTTACTGTAGCTCTAAATGAACTCTTTCGAGTAATGATGAAATAAAATCCTTAGGTAAGCAATCTCCTTGTTTTCTTTGACCCTCTTCTGACTTAATTTTCAATTGATGAACAGACTCATAGTGGACTGATGTAGACTTTGGTTGCATTTGGCTTTCTATGGATGTAAGTGTAAGATCTAATTTATCAATAACTGATATGCGACAAATATTTCCTATATGAAAATGATGCAAACGATAGTGTTAAATATGATGATATGATAATGCTAAAACATAAGAATGAAATGACATATAGATGCACAAAATCAAGCAGACAAAATGGTTAGATAACAAATTGTTCCTTCTTGTGCCCTAATTTTGGGTTGTATCTATTGATGGATAGGAAGGGCTTAAGTTGGTTTTTTAGGGGTGAACTATATGCAGGGTTAGAAATTTTTAACCACTAAAAGGTTCCCAAATTGTTCCTTACATCATTGTCCATCACAAACTAATAAGGCAGTCTAATCCTCATCCATCACAGGCTACCAATGAAAAGGATTCAATTTGAGTGGGAGTATTTCACTAGCCATTATGAAGATTATCATTTCACTAGAGCATAGGTACTTTACTTCCTCCTAAGAGGGACTAAGCCTAGGTATAGAGCTCATGTAATGCAAATGCATGTGGTAGTGTATGTGAAGGAACACAAAATTATCAATCCCATAAATCAAATAAGAAACCGAAAAAGAAAAAATGTTAGTAAACAAATAACTTAAAGCCATTAGTTCAAAGGATAGGATAAATTCAGAAATTATGGCTTGACTCTTTAATGTCCCCAGTGGAGTCACCAAACTGTCATAACATATAGATTCGAAAATATATAGCTAGATTTAACAAATGAATGGAATCACCACCAATCTTTTATTAGGTGTGATTGGTCACCTAGGGAATCTATCCTTTTAAAGAACTTCTAAGCTTGACTAAGGGTCCCTAAAAGAATAGGTTCGGGTCTATTAACCAGAACAAGGTTCGAGAGTTCGGTTACATATGTGGAAGGTTATAGCACCCCCACATGCCCATCCAAGGGATGGTACCATATTATTTCAAATTTATCCTAAGGATCAAAGTCTAATGGTTTCAAATATTGGAAACAATTTTTAAGATTCTCCATCAATCTGGTAGAACTCTTAAAAAATACTTCCTCACCTCAAAAGTATTCAAGAATCTCATTTGATTTCTTGAAGAGGCTTTGTCGTCAAAAAAAGATTTATTTATTATTATTTATTATTATATTCTTTTTTCGTCGAAAATAGATCTAATTATTCCACCATTTGGGCCAAATTAGAAATATTTTTTCTTTTGAATTTTTAAAATTTTCACCATTTAGGCCTATTTAGAAATTCCTTTTTTTTCTTGGAAAGAAAATAATATGACAATTATTTTTATTAAAATTTCATCTAAATTATTCAACCATTTGGGTCAAATTTAGAGAAAATTTCTCACCTAGAGATTTATTAAAAATTTACCATTTGAAATTTCTAAGAATAACATCTTTAGATAACTATCAAATATTTTTAATCCAAATTTTTATTTAGAAAAGAATACAATTACTTGTATTGAAATTTCATTTATATCATTCCACCATTTGAGCCAAATTTAGAGAAAATTTCTCACCTAGAGATTTCTTAAAAATTTACCATTTGAAATTTCTAAGAATATTATCCTTGGGTAATTTGTATTTAATTCCAAAAATTTTATATTTTTATGTTTTTTATTATTTTTAATTTTTTAATTTTTTTTGTTTGAAAATAAATATTAATTATTGTTATTGAAATTTTATCTAAATTATTCTACCATTTGGGATAAATTTAAACAAAATTTCTCACCTAGGAATTTCATAAAAATTTATCATTTGAAATTTTTATAAATTCCATCATTGGATGATTAATATTTATTCTCAAAATTTTTATTTTTTATTATTTTATTAAATTTAATATCAAGTAATGAAAACCATAAAACAAAGTGAATAAATAAACAATTATGCATAAAACAAAACAAATGAATAAACAATCAAATAAAGAGAAAAAAATAAATACCAAACAATTAAAGAATTTGAAAAAATAAATAAATAAATAAAATCAAGTAAAAGTACTAAAGTTGCCGTGAGCCTTTGGGATAAAATTCTACCAAATCAATGTGCTAACCTATCACATGACACTAAAGCATCAAAGCACACTAAGGCACTTGCTCCACACACATGTGGTTCCCCTCCACTATTGCCTTCCGCTATTTTTTGTTTCCTGCTAGCTTCTTCTGTTCTTGCTGCCCAGTCTTCTTTTTGGTTCCTCTTCTTTTTTTTTTCTTTTGGCGCCAGCAGCTTCACATTCCCTTGCCTGCTGTCAATTTTTTCCCTCTTCTTGTGTGTTCTAGCATTTACTTTTAAGGATTGATCAGAGGAGTTTCTGATCAATCCTAATTCCTTCTTGTGATTGAGATTCAATCTTTGAATCCAATCCAAACTCTAGCAGCCCAGTTTTATGCAAACTCAAACACCTTTTTTTGTTTTTTCATTTTTATTATTTTTTTAATTTTTTAATTGTCAAGTTGATCTTGTAGAACCCCAGATAGATTGGGGTGTCTACAAACCCATCAATTGATTATGCTTTAAATTTGAATATAGGTATGATATACTCCAATTTTAGAATTCGAGTATAATGATAAAAGTATTATGATTTTACAAATTCATTTTTTATTTGTTGCAGTTGATAAAAATGGTCAACGGAAGACCAAAAGTTGAACAACTTTGAAGGAATTGTTTGCACTACCTCCTAACAAGTGTATTGTAGTGTCTGCAAACTCTGATAGGCAATCAATTGATGAAGAGACTCAACTGTTGGTTGGATTTCTAGGCATGCTAGCTCGTAATGGAATGAAATTGCTTATTCATTATGAAACATGGCAAAAAGTTTCAAAAGAAGTTAAGGCTGATGCTTTAAACTTTATTGAGGTATTAGTATAATTAATTAGATATAAAAAACTTTTATTTTACATTTGTTTACTTATTTAAACTTTTTTTATTGTATTATTACAGTCAAGATTTGTACTTGAAATACCAACTTCATTTATGCTTAAGTCATTAGGAAAGAAATGGAAAGATTACAAGCATAGTTGGAAGAATAAGTATTTCGATCGAAATACTACTGTAGAGGCGATGATGGAAAATCTACCTCGCAATGTGATAAGGTGGCAATATGAACAACTAGTTAGATTTTGGTTCTCAAGAAAAATAGAGGTACTAGTTTATAACTTTGTATAGTAGAATGAAATGATGAAAGTGTTTTTTGGTTTAAGTTGGTAATATTTGTATTTCTATCATACACGTAATTATTTTTTATGACAGAAAAAAGAACAAATTGGGATTGGTAGCAAAAAAGAACAAAAATATAGCCACACAAGTGGATCAAAAAATTTTGCAAGAAAACAAAAAGAAATGTAAGTTTATGATTATAAACTTATTCCAATGAATGAACTTTTTTTGCCATTAAAAGGCAAATATGCAAATTAACAATTATTGTTTTGTTTTAATAGTTTTGATAGTTTCAACACATGATATTAAACTTATCGAAAGTTTTGAACTTAGTTGACACGGATGATATGTATGAAAAAGTTATTGTTTACGTATATTTAGGTTAAAATACAAATTTGTTGTTATTATTGTCTTTCAACAGTATGGATGGCTTCAATACTTGATATTAAACTTGTCCGATTGATTGAACTTGGTTTCTACGGTTGATATGAGAGAAAAAGTTGTTGTTTATGTCTATTTGGGACTATTTTTCCATATAAAAGGCAAATATATAAATTAAACTTTTGGATGGCTTTCAACATATTGAATGGCTTCAATCCTTGATATTAAACTAGGAGAAAATAATTGAATTTAGTTTCCATAATCGATATGTGTGAAAGCCCAAAATGCTTTTATTGTTTTGCGTATGTTTAAGACTATTGTGTTGTTACAAGGTCAAAATATAAATACATGAGATTAAAATTATTCAAAATGTTAATACTTGATTGATAGGCTTGATATGCATGAATAAGATGCGGTTAATATGTATCCTATCAAATAACATATGTTTTTATATAGGAGAATGGGATGGGCGGTACAATTGGATGTGTGGAACTTTTTCGCATAACACACACAAAAAAAGACAGATCTTACATGAATGTCGAAACACAAAAAATTATGATAATTTGTATCATCTATTTTAATAGAAAGTAAATATTTACTCTTTTTAACATATTATCAATTAATCATTAAACTTGATAGTTGTATATGACAAATTCATAGAAGAAAGCGAAAAAAGAAAATGATCACTGATATTGAAGTAGCATCTAATGGTTCTTTCAACATGCAAGTAATGGTAAATCGAATATTCATAGAAGTTGTTGGAAAAGAAAGGCATGGACAGGTCTGAGGCCTTGGATTGGGTCCAACACCATCTGCCTACTATGGACATAGCTTTCAGCAATTTACATTCTTAGTAAGTCATTCTTCGCGAGACATTTCAATATTGAGAGGAGAGTTGTAAACTATGCAACAATGTTTTCAGCAATGGAAGCAGAAAGAGAACATAAGCATGCCAAAATTGGGGAAGACGTGCTAGAATGGAGTAAGAGCGTGCAAAATTTCAATAGTTGCATGATCGATTCGATCATCTTATGAATTTTATGCAACAACAATTTTTAAGAAATGATCTTGATGCTTCACCAAGTCAGGTATTTTATTTAGTAAATATTTAAATTTTTAAATATAAAAAAAGCTTACAATGAAGTGTTAAAAATTGTATGGTATTATTCAGTAGGTTTTTGAGCACGCTAGTGACAAAGGTGACAAATTTTCTTCATCAATTGGCAACCAACAAAATGTATGCAATCATCCATTTCATACATTTTAAATTTTTATTTTGTTAAGGTATTAAAAATATTTGAATGTTATTATACTAATTATTAAACTTTGTATTAATTATATGCATATTTAAACATGAATTATGTTTATATTAATTTCAGTTTCTGAATTTAAGCTCTTTAATGAAAATAAAATTTATTAATAGAAATTAAAAAAAATATTTTAACATAATGGCGGTGTTTGCGTTCAACAATGTCACTAAATGAATAATTTAGTGGCCTTTGTATCATAAAATATCACTAAAAGTAGTGACGCTCTTACCAGCAAATGCCGCTAGTTAAGTGGAGTTTTTATATAGATGCCACCAAAGCAACGGCATTTTTCTCATAAAAACGTCACTAAATTAACGGCGTCTCAAATATACAAACGCTGCTAATATAGAGGCATTTTCAGTTACAAATACCACCAAAGCAATGGCATTTTTCTCATAAAAACTCCACTAAATTAGTGGCATCTTAAAGAAAAAAATGTCACTAATATAGAGGTATTTTTAGATACAAACGCCTCTAAAGTAGCAGTATTTTCAGTTACAAACGCCATCAAAGCAACAGTATTTTTCTCATAAAAATGCCACTAATTTAGCAACATCTCAAAGATAGAAACGCCACTAAAATGGTGATATTTCAGATATAAACGTAGCTAATATTGAAGTATTTTTTAAAAAACACTATTATTTTTTATGACGCATGTATAGTCAGCACTCTTAGTGGCATTTTTCTCAAACGCCATAAAGTTTTTAGTGGCATTGATAAACGCTGCTAAACGTTAAAAAAATGCCACTAAAAACCTAAAACCCTGTAGTTATAGCAAGACTAATGATCATCCCACACTTGTACGAGACTTTCAAACCTGAAGGGTTCATGTACCCAACTACAAAAGAAGATTTAGAATAAAGTATGGAGTAGGCATTCGCTCAATTGTCTATCCATGCAATTGAAGATGAAAAGGGGCATGCGCAAGAAATATGGGTTCACCCTTGTCTGCTAAATCATGAGCTGAACAATTGAAGTATCATCGAAATGCCTTTTACTCTTAAGACTAATTCAATGTAATTATACATCCCAATAGCTTATGCTTAAGGCATTGGGGTGGTCTTTCTTGTTTGGGCCATTTATCTATTATTATTTTAATAAAGATTATGAAGGATGCATTTTCATTCATTTCTTCTTGTGCCTTCATTTTTTTCAGTTTTTCATTTTTCTAAACACATATTGCCAACATATCCCATTTCATTTAATTTCAGGTCCTTAAATGAACAAAAAGATAATCATGATAACGATCGAGGGGTTAATTTTGAAAAATCAGTTAATACTGATGAACATGATAATGAAAATGATTCTGAAGAATATGTTATCCCTTCAGACTTAATGAGATTGATTGAGTAAAAAAGTAAACCAATTGAGCCTCATTAAGAGATAACTGAATTAGCGAATTTAGGAGATAAAGAGAATAAAAAAAAGGTTAGAATTGGCATTTCACTTTCATCAGGAGACAAACAATGATTGGAAAATCTACTTCAAGAATTCGTGATGTGTTTGCTTAGTCTTACCAGGATATGCTTGAGCTTAGTATAGAAATAGTTGAACATAGAGTAACTCTAATGCCAAAATGTAAACTAATCCAACAGAAATTAAGGTGAATGAAACTTGAGATGTTGCTAAAGATCAAAGAAGAGGAGAAAAAGTAGTTTGATGCAAGTTTCTTGCAGGTGGCCACATATCTAGAATGGGGGCCAACATAGTACCAATCCCTAAAAAAGATGAAAAAGTGTGGATGTGCATAGACTATCATGATTTGAATAGGACTAGCCCAAAGGATAACTTTTTTTTACCTCATATTGACACACTAGTGGACAACACGACCAAGCATTCAATGTTTTTCTTTATGAATGGGTTCTCAAGGTATAACCAGATAAGGATGGCTGTAGATGATAAAGAAAATACCACTTTCGTGACCATGTGAGGGATATTTTGCTATAAAGTCATGCTCTTTGACTTAAAGAATGCTAGAGCAACATACCAAAGAGCCATGGTAACGCTTTTTCATGACATGATGCACAAAGAGATTAAAGTGTATGTAGATGATATGATAGCAAAATTTCAAGAAGATAAAAGTCATGTCACCAACCTCAAAAAGCTACTTGAGAGGTTGAGAAAATTTCAACTCAAGTTGAACCCAGCTAAAAGCACTTTCAGGGCAAGGTTAGAAAAATTGCTAGGCTTTGTGGTCAGTGAAAAAAGGATTAAAGTTGATCTAGATAAAATATAAGCCATTTAAAATTTATCACCTCTAAGTATACCGAAAGAAGTTTGAGGTTTTCTGGGTAGATTGAACTACATTTCTTAGTTCATATATTAGCTTAACTATAAGTGTAATCCTATTTTTAAGCTTTTCCACAAAAATAACCCTAAATAATGAAATGAGGAATGCCAAATAGCTTTTAATAAAGTTAAACAGTACTTATCAAATACAACCTATTCAAAATTTATCACCTCCAAGTATATCGAAAGAAGTTCAAGGTTTTCTGGGTAGATTTAACTATATTTCTTAGTTCATATATTAGCTTAACTATAAGTGTGATCCCATTTTTAAGCTTTTCCACAAGAGTAACCCTAGAGAATGAAATGAAAAATGCTAAATAGATTAAAGTAGATCCAGATAAAATACAAGCCATTTAAAATTTATCACCTTTAAGTATATCGAAAGAAGTTCAAAGTTTTATGGGTAGATTGAACTACATTTTTTAGTTCATATATTAGCTTAACTATAAGTGTGATCTTATTTTTAAGCTTTTCCATAAGAGTAACCCTAGAGAATGAAATGAGGAATGCCAAATAGCTTTTAATAAAGTTAAACACTACTTATCAAATCATTCGATACTAGTACCACTTATTCCAAGAAGACCCTTGATTTTATATTTAACGGTGTGTGAAAATTCAATTGGATGTGTGTTGGGACAGCAAGATGAGTCTAGCCGAAAAGAGAAAGCTATTTACTACCTAAGTAAGAAATTCACAGAATACAAGTCCAAATATTCATCTTTAGAGAAAATATATTATGCATTAGCTTGGACTACCAAAAGATTCAAATAATATATGCTCTATCATATCACTTGGCTTATAGCAAAACTAGATCCAATTAAATACATCTTCAAAAAGTCCTCTTTGTCTTGAAAAATTGCTAGATAGCAATTAATGCTCTCAAAATATGATATAGTATATGTGAGCCAGAAGGCAATAAAAGGGAGCGTTATAATCGAGTTTCTCATAGATCGTGTTGTCGAGGATTATGAGCCAATGAGATTGGAATTTTCAAATGAAGATTTGATAATTGTTTCTCAATTAAAAAAGGAAGAGCATGAAGAGAAGTGTTGGAAAATATATTTTGATGGAGCTGCCAATGCCTTGGGATATGAAATTGGAGGAGTTTTAATTTTTTCAGAAGAATAATACTATCCTATAACAGCGATGTTGAATTTCAATTGCACAAATAATATCACTAAATATGAGGCATGTGTCATGGGTTTACAAGCTGCTATAGACAAAAGAGGTAGAGCATTAAAAGTGTTTGAAGACTCAACTCTAGTTATATATCAATTGAATGAAGAATGAAAGATGAGAGATGAGAGATTTAAAACTTATCCTATGTCATAAGTATATCCTAAAGTTGATCAAGTAGTTTGAAGATATTCAGTTTGATCATTTACCTCGAGAGGAGAATTTAATTGTTGATGCCTTGGCTACCTTGGTGGTAACGATTTGAATTAGTGATAATACTGACATTTAGCTCATTAACCTAGATGTCAAGAATGTGCTAGCTCATTGTTCTAATGTAAAAGAGGAAGAAGATGGGAAGCCTTGGTATTATGATATCTTATAGTACATTAAGAACCAATAATACCCCATCCAAGCAACTGAGAATGAAAAAAGGTCATTCGGAGACTAGCTATGAACTCCTTCCTAGATGGAAATGTTTTGTATAAAAGGGGCCATGATCAAGTATTATTAAGATGTATAAATAAGATCAAGGCTAATAAAATTATTAAGGAGGTGCACAATGGAATATGTGGGGCATATGCAAATAGACATATAAAGCTAAGATAGATCATGAGAGCAGGGTACTATTGATTGACAATGGAGAGTGACTACATTGACTATGCTCAAAAATGTCACAAATGCCATATTTATGCTGACAAGATTCATGCTCCATCGTCTACTTTACATGTTTTGGCATTACCCTAACTATTCTCTATGTACGACATGGATGTCATTGGTTCTATTACCCCAAAGGCTTTTAATGGGCATAGGTTCATTTTCGTGATGATAGATTATTTCATAAAATGGATGAAGGCAGCATCATTTGAAAGTGTAACACGATCTGTGGTTTGTAAATTCATAAAAAGAGAGATTATTTGTAGATATAAACTTTCAAAAAGAATCATTTCAGATATTGCTAAGAATCTGAATAGTAAGATGATACAGGAAATATGTACTCAGTATAAAATCAAGCATCATGATTTGATGCCATACCATTTGAAAATGAATAAGGTAGTTGAAGCAACAAATAAGAATATAAAAAGAATCCTTGAAAAGATGATCGTGACTTATAAAAACTAGCATGAGAAGTTACCATTTATGCTGCATGCTTATCGGACATCAGTGTGTACCTACTGGGGCAACCCCATTCTTTTTTATTTATGGGATAGAAGCTGTATTGCCAATAGAATTGAAAATCCCATCCTTAAAGGTTTTAAAGGAAGTTGGACTGAAAGAGGCTAAATGGATTTGAAAGCACTATGAAAAGTTGAAATTCATTAAAGAAAAGATATTGACAACGTTGTGCCATAGTCAGCTATATCAAAGAAAGATGATAAGAGCTCATGATAAAAAGGTTTGACCTCGATGTTTTTAGGAATGAGAGTTGGTCTTAAAAAGAATTCTCCCAAACCAGCATGATAATAAAAGAAAATGGACTCTGAATTGGAAAGGGTCGTATGTTGTGAAATGAACTTTCTCAGGTGAGGCATTGATATTAACTAAGATGGATGGAGATGACCTACCTCATCCTATAAATTCTAATGTTGTGAAGAAATATTATACTTAAAAAAAGAGAAAAAATAAAAAAAGAGAACTTAAGTCAAAAATCCCAAAAGGGCGATTTAAGTCAAAGAGGATTTATTTAAGTTGAAAACCTCAAAAAGTGACTTAGATAAGGAAGATACAGCATCAAATTTAGAAATTTACTAGCATAGAGGTTAGCATGTTCTAATGAGCTCTAAGTTGTTAAGTGCATCAAGTGGTTGAGTTTTTTGAAAAGGACTTCAAGATATGTTATCAAGATTGTCTGATTGTTTATTTTGGGCATTGTCTCCCTATACCCATTTTTGTAATTCTTTTCTTTTCACATTGGCCAAAGTTGTGCTATCATTTTTGCTAATAAGAGATATTCCACTTCATTCTTTACGTTTCTCTTTTGATGATTATTTTCATGCCATTTTAACTTTTTTTTTCTTTACTACCTTACAATGAAGAAATGTATGATTACATTTTTACTCTTTGATATTGAAATAATGATTGATAAATGAATAACAACATGAAAGATTTCTACACTACATTGGAAAAGTTAAGAGTGAAAGTGACAAATATGAAATGTTCAATTCCTGATAAGGACATTAAATTTGGAAAAAAAATTTTCTTTAAAGAAAATATGAGAGTTAAAGGAGATGGATGATTGATAATGACATTGATCTGGTCTTAGTACCTAAAGATTGAAAGGTTTGGGGCCTAAGAAAAGAGCTTGAGAAACTTGAGTACCACAATTAAAGAGAAATTAATTAACCAATATTTGCATAGATGCATTACATTTTTAAATGTCTAATGCATATCATACATTTGAGAAGATCTAGTGCATGAATTTAGGAAGCAGAGATATTTCAAGATCCCACAGATGTGAAAACTTTTCAATGAAAGAGTTTTAAATTCTTGTTTGAAATAAACTTATAAGATAATATTCTAATCTTTGGGAGAGGATATTTTTCAGTATTAGGAACGATCTGTAAGACCTTCGGGCATAATCTCTTAAAATTCTTTCAGACACGATTTATGACTCCTCTAGACATAATTGTCAGGAAGCCATTATTTTTTCAAAAGTTGTTGAGCCTCTCCTTAGAAGAGCCTTTATTTTTTTCAAAGTTGTTGAGCCTCTGTTTAGAGGAGCCTTTACTTTTCAAAGTTGTTGAACCTCTGATTAGAGGAGCCTTTATTTTTCAAAGTTGTTGAGCCTCTATTTAAAGGAGCTTTATTTATTTTTTTCAAAAGTTGTGAGCCTTTGCTTAGAGAAGCCTTGTTTATTTTTTAAAGTTGTTAAGCCTCTACCTAAAGGAGCCTGATCTATCTTTTTCAAAGTTGTTGAGCCTCTGATTAGAGAATCCTTTATTTTTCAAAGTTATTGAATCTCTGTTTAGAGGAGCTTTATTTATTTTTAAAAGTCGTTAAGCCTCTTATTATAGGAGCTTGATTTATCTTTTTCAAAGTCATTGAGCCTCTATTTAAAAGAGCTTTGTTTACTTTTTTCAAGTTGTAGAGTCTTTGTTTAGAGGAGTTTTTATGTTATTCGAGGAGTTTGAGTCAAAAAAAATTTTGAATATGTTGAGATGGTTATTTGGATAAGATAGGTGTCTACGTCTTTGCATAATTCTTGTTGCACAAAAAATACGAAAAGAGGGGTAGTTGTAAATACCCAATTTGGCCCAGATCTGGATCAATTGAGCCTGGTCTAATAAGGTCCAATATATTTAGCCTAATTAATCATTATATTTTATATTTTATATTTTATATTTTATTTATTTGTTTTTTGGTTTTTATCTTCTAATTATTCGTTTCTGTATTTTTATTTATCTTTAATTTCTTTAATTTCCTATTTGATTTATCTTTGGTTTTTTTAATATTAGATTAGTTATTAATAATAGGATAATGATAAGAGTAAAAGGAAAAAATTAAAAAAAAAGTTTTGCCAAGATTGGGGTGGTGACAAAGTCGTGGATGAATTTAATTTCTACGGGATAATGCAGAAATCTTATCAAAGTGGGAGTTAGAGTTAATCAGAAACTCTTATGATTAAACCCTATAAATACCCACTGATTAGAGGCTAAAATGACACACAAAAAATAAGAAAGGCAAAAATCAGGAAAAGCACATGCAAAAAAAGCATTCAGGAGTTTGTAGAGAGATTTTTGGGTAAAAAAAATTCTAGTATCTAAAAAATTTTAAAAAATTTCTAGAAATTTTTTAAAATTTTTTAGATTTCGGTTGAATTTTTCGATGAAATTTAAATTTTTCAGTGAATTTTTAGTGAAATTCCCAGTTTCAAGCGAGATCCCCAGTTTTTAACGTCACATTTCCAGAAAATCGATAAATTTTTCAGTGAACTTTCGATAAATAACCCAGATTCTAACAAGATTTTTCAAAATCTGGTGAAATTAAATCGGTGTTCTTAGGGGGTTTAAAAAGAGAGGGAGAGAAAAGAAATGGAGGAAAGAAAATGGGGCAGGAAAATCTAAGGAAAAAATTAGAATTCAGGCATTTATAGCCTCGCCAAAACGACGCTGTTTTCACTTTAAGAAGACCCAAGATCCGAGCGTTTTTTATTCGGGCGACCTGACCCGAGCATAATCCGTTTCTGTCTACCCGTGTACCAGTCGATCCCTTCAGCTAAGCCGAGCTGCTAAGCCTCGTCCCTGAGCTGCATTCTGTGCCTAAAGCCGAGTCACGTCAAGCAGCTCCAACTGAGTGGTTTCTATTTTTTGGTTTTTTTTATTTATTTTATTTAGTATTTTATTTATATTTTAGTATTTTTGCATGATTAAATTTAGGAAAAAAATAAAAAGTAAAAATAAAATATTTTTTTAGAATAAATATTAATTATCCAATGATGAAATTTATAGAAATTTCAAATGATAAATTTTTATAAAATTCTTAGGTGAGGAATTTTGTCTAAATTTGTCCCAAATGATGGAATAATATAGATACAATTTCAATCGCAATAATTAATATTATTTTCAAAAAAAAAATTAAAAAAATTAAAAAAAATTAAAATTTAATAAAATTTTGGAAAAATATAAATTACCCAAGGATTAGATTCTTAGAAATTTCAAATGGTAAATTTTTTAAGAAATCTCTAGGTGAGAAATTTCTCTAAATTTGTCCCAAATTGTGGAATAATTTAGATGAAATTTTAATAAAAGTAATTATATTCTTTTCCAAATTTGGTTAAAAATATTTGATAATTATCCAATGATAAGATTCTTAAAAGTTTCAAATAATAAATTCCTAAGAAATCTCTAGGTAAGAAATTTCTTTAAATTTGTTTCAAATGGTCGAAAAATTTAAATGAAATTTCAAGAAAAATAATTGTCATATTATTTTCTTTCCAAAAAAAATAATAATAAAAAGAATTTCCAAATAGGCCCAAATGGTGGAGAATTTAAAAATTTTGAAAGAGAAAATATTTCTAATTTAGCCTAAATAGTGGAATAATTATATGTATTTTCAAATAAAAAAATAATTCAACCTTTTTTCCGACGATGGAGCCTCTTCAAAAAAACAAATAAGATTTTTGAATATTCTTGAGGTGAAAAAATATTTTTTAAAATTCTACCAAATTGATGAAAAAATCTTATGAAGTATTTTCAATATTTAACATAAAATTTTGAAACCATTAAAGTCAAGACCTTAGAATAAATTTAAAATAAAATGATACCATCATTTGGATGAGCATGTGGGGGTGCTATAACTTTTCCCATATGTAACCGAACTCTCGAATCATGTTCTAGTTTGTAGACTCAAACCAATTCTTTTAGGGACCCTTAATCAAGCTTACGAGTTCCTTAAGATGATAGATTCTTTAGGTGACCAATCACACCTAGTAAAAAAGATTAATGATGACTTTATTTGTTAAATCTAACTATAAAATTTCTTATTTATATGTTATGATAATAACAATAATATTTAAACTTGGAGACCAAAAGCTATTCAGCATAACATAGTACTTGTCATTCTTGATAATAAACACCGATAATATTTAAACTCTCAAGCGTTGACTACAAGACTCTATAGTCTCTCTCTCTATATATTTATAGCTTTCACGCTTGAGCTATTCCTAGCCTTGAAATTGCGACTACTCTTAACATTATAAGTTAGAAAGGAAAAAAAAACTAATATAATCATGTCCCTCCAATTTTTTTTGTAAGAAAGTGGTGGTGGAAATGATATCATCATTTTGAGAAGTGAAGCATTAGTCATATAAGAATAATGTTCACTTAAATTACTTTTCTTCTCAACGAAGGTTTTCTCTAAATTTCGAATCTCTATCATTTTGGCAAGTAAAATTTGCTTAGAATCAGATTGTTTATCACGGAACCAACACTTCGTTGATATCCCTCCATTATACATCAGAAAAAGAGCACCGTCAGTTTACAATTAAATTCTTGCTCTTCCTTCTTTATCACATTTTCTTTATATTTATTTACAATTAAACCTAAACCCGTCATTTCTTTTAATATTTTGTTGATAAACATAGAAGTAGACATTTGCTGCATTTTTCTGTGATTACTGGTTTCAGTGACATAAAATTTCATGGTATAACCTAGATAGGTACTGTTTGAAGGAGATTTATTAGTGAAGAAGGTGATTTTAAATAGACCCAAGAAGTTAAATATCCTAAATTATGAAATGTTGAGATTTTATACTTATTATATATTATATCTACTAAATTTTAATTCTTCTATTTTATGAAAATATGCTTATATATAAGTTACCTTGTTGAATGAACTCTACTTGGTTTGCAGATTTGTCAAATGCTAACAAAATTCCAAATATATAAGAAAGATTCTACAACAAATTTTGTGATTTTGAAGGTAAAATTGATCGTCAGAATCCAAAAAGATACTGAAGAATTAATGATCTTTTAATTAATTTTGTTTTAGACTTTCTATCACCAAAAAAAAAATTATGAGAGTTTTAGACTGGTCATTGTGTTGGTTCACTTTCCAGCTATATATCCAAACAATTGACACATTTATTATCACTAATGATCATACGTAGTGATCGTGTAGGGCAACACTAGAGCATTTTGTGCCGGGGGTGATATTGTTTCCGGAATTGGTGCTAGCAAAATAGGGTTCAGCTCGGCTCGATATTATTTTATTAATATTTTTTATATAATTTTAATTTAAAAATATTAAAAAATAATATAAAAATAATTTTTAAAATTTATATTGTAATAAGCTTAAACGGGACTTTATAACTAGGTTGAGTTAGACTTTGGATTAAGGACATCAATGATTAGGATATAAGGCAGCCAGAATATTCCACATCTTTGTGACCGAATTTTTATCTTATATCCATTTTCATACATATATCTAACAAGTATTTCAAATTTATCTTTATTCTCATCCTTACAGAACACAAATATTTAATAAATATGGACAATTCTTATACCCATAGCTTTTTGAAAAAAAATAAAAATTTATTTTTTTAGCTTTTTTTATTTTTATTTTGTATATTTAGATAATTTTTTTATAAATATATGTTAATATATATTTTAATAAAAATATATTAATTCTAATTAATCTAAAATAATCATTTATATTATTATTTAATACAAATCTATTTATTAAATAAATATATGTAAGAGACAGATACTGAGCAGGTGCTATGTTACTCGTTTTCATTTTCATACCAATAAAATTTTAAAATTATACATATCCTCGTCACGTACCCACAATGTAATATCTATCATCATCTCCATTCAAATAAAAACCAAATCTCTCATTAGATATAAATAAAATTAACATCCCTACTTTGGACAAATTATTAAAGATTTTAACGGGTATTTTGTTGATGGATACTTACTTTTTACACAATTACTCCTTTTTCTAATATATATCACTTATATATGTTTTGTTCATACATAATATAAAATCCCCTATCATTAACTAATCAGGTCATTGGAGTTTCGGGGCAGATTTTAACCGAAAAGAATATGCTTTAGACTACCTACTTGCAACATATAAGAAACGCTTGGTAAGATTTCACTTATCAATGGTGTTGTTATGGGAGGTGGTGCTGGCATGTCTATTCATGCAAAGTTTGGAGTTGTTACCGAAAATGCTGTAAGTTTTTTTTTTTTTCTTTTTTTCCCCTTTTAGTGAACTTATTTTGGCACATTAAAAGGAACTTGGGAAAACTTGAACAGGTGTTTGCCGTGCCAGAAGCAGCCGTAGGGCTTTTTCCTGATGTTGGAGCTTCCTATTTTCTTTCTATACTTCCTGGCTATTTCGGTTACGGTTTCTTTTCCTGATCGATGCAAACGTACAAAATTGAAATTAAACTTGTATGGAATTAACAAATTAATATTTTTGTTAAATTAATCCTGCATGTCTAATATTAATGAAGGAGAATATTTGGGACTAAGTGGCGCAAGGTTGGATGGAATGGAAATGCTTGCTTGTGGACTTGCAGCTCATTTTGTTCTGTCAAAGGTAAATTCTTAATGCTTCAAGGGATTTTCTTTCCCCAAATACGATACTATTAACAAACAACATGACATTTGATATATGTTTTAGGACCTAGTTTTGCTCAAAAATGAACTTAATGAAGTGGGAACATCAGAGACAATAAAGATTGCCAGGAAAATTGACGCATTCTCGAGTGCAGTACCTGTTAAGAGAGAGAGTGCTTATGCAAGGAAATAATAATTGTTCACTCATATACATTCCTTTTGCATGGTTTTATTATAATTTTTTTGTTTCTTATTACCTTTTCGTTGAATTAGATTGAAGATTATAAACAAATGTTTGTCAAAGAATACTGTTGAAGAAATATTATTAGCCCTTGTAAGTGTATCTTAATGTGCACATATTTTTCTATGATAAAAAAAAAAGAACGAACTTAGAAATTAATAAAACAAATTTGCTTTGCTTTTTGTATGCAGGAGAAGGAGACAGAACATAATGCGGAAAAATGGATGACCGAGGCTGTTAAATCCATGAAAGCTGCTAGTCCTATTAGCGTTAAAATTTTTCTCGGATCAGTAAGTGATCGATGATTTTCATATATTTCTTTCATTTATTTACAAAAAAAAAAAACAATAATTTTAAATAGTAGGGCATTGCAATGGCGTGATGATTATGAATTTTTGTTTAAATTGATCGATGAACAGATCAGGGAAGGCGGAGAACAAACACTTGAGCAGTGCTTTGCTCGTGAGTATATAATCTCATCTAACATTCTTCAAGGATCAATTGGTAATGATTTGTACGAGGTACTTATCAATGAAAGACTGACGATTTCTCGGTTTCAACATTAAATATTTAGTTTAATTTAATTTGTTACTTCGTAGTAATTAATATAATGTTGCCTTAAAAATATATACAATATGCTTGCAGGGTACAAGAGCCAAGCTAATTGAGAAGGACACCAAGCTAATTGAGAAGGACAATAAACCTAAGGTATTCTTAACATTATATGATGATATCTAATATTTGCAACAATTTTCCATTCTTCTATTGAATAAAATTATAGACTATTGTATATTATTATTATTATTATTATTATTATTGAAATGTTGTCAAAATTATGGAAAAAACTACTTATATTAAAGTGTACAAAATGTTGGATGCTATATTTTCTTAGCTGAAAATAGAGAGAAAAAAGTGTTAATTAATAATTAAAACTTAAGAATAATAGCTGAACCGTCTTCCTACCAAGTTAATTTAAGAGCTAATTTGGATTTTTGTTTTTCTGATCATTCATAAATGCAACACTAGTGGGAGCTTTCAAATCTGCAGTCAGTGAACAAAGAAACGGTGGATCGTTATTTTACAAAGGTTGATGATCCCCCGTGGGAAGTCCTACGCCTTCCTGTTCATCGACGACAGCCCAACTGCTTTGATGTATTGAAATCCAACATTGAAATCCAAGATTTGAACTATCTCCTGTCTGGTCTTAGGTAGCTCTTGTCTGGTCTTGCCATGTCAAAAATGGGACACCACACCCTTGTGGAAATCCTGAAACCTTTTTATTTTTACTTTTTTTAATATTTTTATTGGTTTAAGTGTGTTAAGCTAGAAAATGTACTCTATTTAAGTTGTAATTCTGATAAAACCATTAGTATGCTTATCAATAATGGAGGTTATAAAATAATAACAATAATAAAAGAAAAAATTTAAGAATAATAGAGTTTGTCATAACGTATAAATTTAAAAACTTAATCGTTAGACACAACAAAAGAAGTTATCACTAATATTTTTGTTTTAATATGATTAGTCACTTAAATAAATTTATCCCTTTAAAAAGTCTTAAATTTGATTAAAAATCTTTAAAAGAATAAATTTTAATCTATTAATCAAAAATGCATTTAGGAGTTCAATTACATGAGGAAGTTTCTAATGCTACCACAATGTCAATCCCAGGGATACCTCAATTAATTCTAAATTATCTTAGTTAAAATGGTATTTTAATTTTCATCATTTAAATATTAAAAATAATTTTAGGTCTTCTCTACCATTTCGTAAAATCTCTAAAAAAATTCTTTATCTTAAAAGTATTTAAAAATACCCAATTATATGCTTGAATAGACCCCATCATTCAATATAGTTTATTTGATTTCCTTTTTAGTTTGTTTTAATCCCTTTATTTTATTGAAAATATATCTAATATTTTCATCATTAAAAAATTATTTTGAAATATCTTCTTATTTACAAATGTCGAAGAAAATCAACTATTCTCAATTTCTTAGAATTTCATGATGGAATTTACCTTCTTTTTATTTTTAGGATTTATTTTTGTTATTTCTAAAATTTTCTAAATTTTAATTTATATTTTCTTTATTATTTAAAAACAAATATCAATATGGCTATTGAAAATTTTATGTAAATTTTCCACCATTCTACACTCAAAATTTTCTAAAAATTCAACCGTTCTTGATTTTTAGAATTTTATCATTAGATAATTTCATTTATTTTCAAAAATTCTAAAATTGTTCATTTTTATTATTAATTGAAAACAAATGACAATTATTATTATTATAGAATTTTTATCTAAATTAATATCCATCATTTGGAAATATTTAGGAGAAAACTTTTTACCTAAAACTTTTTAAAAATCAGTCATTCTTGATTTTGGAAATTTCATAATTGGAGAACTTTATTTATTTTTTAAAATATATAATGTTAATAATAGTTAAATTATTATCTTATTTTATTTAAAGCATATTGAATTCATATACATTTAGTCTCTCTTCAAACAGCACCAACCTTTGCCTCTCTACAAGACCAGAAAAAATCGACCACTAAACTCCAGTTGCTGACAACCTCAATAGCTTCCCTTATCTTCTTTACTTTCTTCCTCTATTTCTTCAACACACCAAAAGTTGCTACTGACCATGGTACCTCTCCGTTTCTAACCAGCAGCATTGTTGTGGAGCTTGAATTGCCCACAACTAATTATCTTCTTCTTTCTTTCCTAGCTTTGTTTTTCTTTTCCTTTGTTTGACTGAAAGTTCTTACGAGAAGAAGGAAATTAGAAACCCTTCAAAGCCATGGCTTCCACCGATCTAGGTGTTTCAACTGTCGAAACTCGCTTCTCCTCACCGGTTCGAATCTCTAATACTCAAGAAAACCAAAAACCCAAAACACCTGCCTTCTTCACCGTTGTCTTTAATCAACCGAGATCCACTCTCTCTTTTATTATCTAATCTCGATTCGAAGCACCCTAAATATCCAAAGGTAACTGAGCCCGAATCCTATAAGGAATTTATTTCTCAAAGCAAAAAATGTTTCTGTGTTTAATTCTTGCTATCATCGTGTGTGGATTGTGGCAATTTGGACTGTGGGTTATGTGTGTGGGAGTCTCAAGTTGTGCTGTATGGTGGTTCAAGCAGTAGACAGCAGAAAATGATAAGGCTATTTTGGCGACGTGGTGGGCTTACGATGGTAAAGAATGAATTCTTTAATGGTTTCTGTTGTAGGCTGCAACATGTTGTGTATATTAGGGAGGGACTGGGGAATTGTTTTTGGGATGATATGTATTGCTCTATGGATTCTCATGTAATAGTGGAGACTCTGGCGTTGATTGGTACGTACTGCTAATGATAATGGTGATTGGTTTTGGTGAGGAAATCAGAGATTGTGGATTGGAAGTTGCAGTAGTGGAGTCGTGGTTGTTGTGCTCTACAGTGGTGATGCGTAGTTGTGACAATTCTAGTAAGAAAGATTAATTCTATGCTTACGAGAGTAAGGTTTTTCTTTGGGATAATATCCTAAATGGCCCTTGAACTATTGCCGTTTAGTGAATTTGATATCTAAACTAAAAATATTGCTAAACAAATATCTAAATTATGAAATTATGTATTAATTTGATCTAAAAGTTAATTCCGTTAGCCTAGATGTTGACTTGACTATTTTAACTAATAAAAATCTGTCATATGGACAGAAAATGACGTGTAAACATAATATGAATTACTTACGTGATCAAAAATTAAAAAAAAATAAAATTAAACCCCAAACAAATTAATTTCTCTTAAACAATAAACCCCAAATTTAATACCCAAACCCCAAACTCCCAAATTCGAAGAACCTAGAAGAAATTTAAGCAAAGTTCTTGTTTTCTTGTCTTTCTTGCTTTTTGATTAAGCAAACAAAGAAACAGAAAGTGCACTGTTTAAGCAAATTTAAGCAAACAGATAAAGAGAGGGTTAATATCCTTAAATCCCAAAAAAAAAAGAAAAAAAAAAAACTCAAAACCCAAAATCTTAGATCAAGGTATAAAGGAAAGCACCTGAAACTGAAGAAACAGAAAATATTAAGTATAAATTCAGAGATGCACGTGTGTGCTTATGTCACAGCAGAATTACTATTGCCCTTTGGAGATAGCCCATTGAAAAAGGAAGACGGGACCAGATGCATAGTTGCTTAGAGAAATTTTGTTGTAGAAAAATATTTGGCCTATAAGTGTTAAAGTTCTGTTCAGTGTTGCCCTCCTTCCCAACAAGCCTCCTCTTGTCTCTCCACTCCCCACACTATGAACTTTGTCTTGCTAGAAACAAATCTTAACCCAAGACTGATGAAAATGACGCTCACATATCTTTTAGGTTTTGCTTAAATTTCTTCTGGATTCTTCAAATTTGGGGTTTAAAGTTTGGATATTAAATTTGGGTTTACCGTTTAAGGGGGAATTAATTCATTTGGAGATTTTTTTTTTATAGATTCAATTTGTTTTCAAATTTTTTGACCACATAAGTAATCCATGTCATGTTTATATGTTATTTTTTATCAACATGGCAGATTTTTATTAGCTAAAACAGCCAAGTCAGTGTATAGGTTAATGGAGTTAATTCTTGAACTAAATTGATACACGATTTTATAGTTTAGTTACCTATTTAATAATTTTTTAATTTAGATATTGAATCCAACAAATTATAATAGTTCAGAGGCCATTTAGGACATTATCTATTTAAAAAAAAAACGGTTTATACACGTATTAATTGTTTTCATATATTATTTTAAATTTTTTGATTTAATATAAATATATTTATAAATATATATAAATTTGTATATAATGATATTACTAATAATATACAAAACAAATATACAATATCTTAAAAAATAAAATAAATAAGTTTTAAAATATAGCAAATAATATCATCAATTTATCATGATATTTTTAAACAGTTAATCTAATCATATGATATTTAAATAAGTATTTTTTTCATGCAAAAATACATTAAGATAAAAAAAATAAATGAAAAAAATTAATTTTAGCTTTAGATTCTTAAACTTTAGAGAAAGAGTACAATTATTTTTTGACAGAGATTGAAATACTTATGAATTTATATTTAAAAAAATAAAATGTAAATAAAAAACAAATTGCAATGAAAAATTAAAAAAAAAAAACTTAACTTTCAAAGGTTATTTTGTTTGTTAGTTTTATTTTTATTAGCTTAAAAATAATTAAATAATAAAAATAAGTTAAAAATTACAAAATATATTTTATACTTATGTATCGATCGAAATAAACTATTCTATCGAAATCAGCTAAAACAAACAAAAATAATTGATATTATTCGGTACCAAGTTCAGTATAAAAAATTATCTTTAAAAGTATCATATTTTAATATAATTGAAGTATTATTAACTAGTATGACCAATATGAAATGAAATTAACAGCAATGTGTAGGAGTGTTGGAGGACAATGGTGATCTAGGATCAATTGGACAACAGAAGGCTCTCAGCGCTATTGTGTACCGTTTTCTCTATGCCTTCTTGTGGTTGAATTTTTCTCTTATAAGTGACTTAATCCCAATTTAATAAAGAGTCCAAATGGGAGGAAAATTTTGTTTCAGATAAATTTTTTTTATCTTCCCATTAATTTCAATTCATGTGAGACTTAATCTCAAAATCATCTTCAAAATTTTTTTAATCCCAAACAATTTCGAATTTACCCCTTTTTGTTTTTTGTTTTTTCTAATTTTTCTAATATTTCAAAAATTATAATAAAATAAAGAAAATAAGGAAAGGTAAATAATAACTATAAAATAAACAAAGGATAAATCATAAATAAAATAAAATAAAAAAGAAAGTAAACCAGATACTTTTTTTGGGCTTAAAACCCAAAACTAAGCTTAAAAATAAATTAACTATTCCTAAATCAAGCTAAAGAAACAATAAATGGATCGAAAATAAAAAAACATGAACCTAAGATTCAAAAATGTAAAGATCCGAATAAAATGAGATGTCCACGGAGGTTATAGAGTTTTCCCAATGTTTCTGGTGAGGAGAGACAAGTAAATTGATAGACAAGTAAAAGTTGATATAATGCTCTGGTATGTTATTAGGTCATCTTGAATTTACGTGAGCTGTATGTTTCTCATTAAGGTAATCATGATTTATCCAGTAGTATGATTGAATGAAATTTTGACCACCAAGAATTTGAAATTTTGACATAGCCTGAATGCCTCTGTTTTAGAGCTTCTAACCATCGCATGCTTGGCATTTCCTTATAAAAAATCAATATTAGTTAGTTAGAGTTGACAATCTCACCTGTATCCTATGGAATTTAATTTGATCTGATCCAATAGGGTTGATTTTTTTTAATCAAATTTCGAATCAAATCAAATATTTTAAAAAAAAAATCAAAGTCGGATTTTATGTAAACTTGTCACGATCCAACTTAACATATATATATATTTTATTTAATTTTATATTTTTATATGTTTTATATGTTTTATATTTATTTAATTTTATCTTTATATTTAAAAATAATATATTATATTTAAATATAATATTTTATTAATTTTAGGTCAAATCAAATTGATTATAAATTTAAACATATGCAAGTCAAGTGGAGTTCACAAATTAAAAAATAATATTTTAATATCAAGTCTGATTTAGGGTGAACAAAAATCTGTCCCAACACAACCGTTGCTATCCATATAGCTAATTCATAAATGGTTACCTAATATTAGTAGAATTTATATTTTATATGTTGTTAACGTACAAATTTTATATTACTACCAATTAATCAGATTATCTCAATTCGTTGATGATACTTTTTTTAAAAATTAAGTTTTGTATATTTATCTTAAAGGCTAATAAAAATTCATGTTTAATTATTAATGAAGCGTTATCTGATTCATTGATAATATATACAATTTATGCATAATATATTATAATATATCAAATGTAAACTTATATTAATTAGCAACGGATTTTCTCCTGTAAATTGATTACTTATTTTTCAAAATGTAATTGTAATGGTTAAAATTTTAAACCAGTCCTTAAACTTTATCATTTTATTTAGATAAATTTTTATATTTTTATTATACTTAAATAAGTTTTTATTCTTTAAATTCTAACCAAATAAGCTTTTATCTTAAACAAAAAATTGATTTATATTAAAAATTTATTTAAGTACAAATTAAAGACTAAAGAGTTATTTGGATACAAATTAAAGTTTAACAACTTATATAGATATAAAGATGAAGAACTTATCTAGGTGTAATAAAAGTGAGAGCATATTACCTACAATAATTGCCTTAGAATAAACCAATTAAAATTTAAAATTATATAAAATCCACTAAATATTATATGGAGGAGTTCACACACTTATAAGTGATAAATCTCTATATAATTCTTGATTGTAATTTGAGTAATTTTATAATTCATTATTGTGGTAAAACAAAATAGTATGTGAAATGCTATCAATAAAAATATAAAAGTTATTTATTTAATGAAGTTCAGAAATTTTTTATCATTATAACCAACGTTGATTAAGTCATGTTCGTTTGAGGCTTTAGGGGTAAGAGCATAGATTCTTTCTCCCGCCCCTCAAGGTTTGGAAATTTTTATGGCGTTGACGTAGCTGATCGCAATTGCTCTATTATTAGGGTGTAAAACCTCCATTCCTTGACGTAAATTAGTGATTTCAAAACAATCTTTTTACTGTGAAAGCTTTTGGAAGGAAACAGAAGTTAGATCTCCCTCTTAGAAAAATTAGAATACAACAGAAGTTACATGCACGAACCTTCAGCACCGACCATCGTGATAACACTGATAACAGAATAATGAAAAATTCATCGGTCATTCAGAATAAAACATGAATGACAGATGAGTAACCATAATATATAAGTTAAGAGTGTATAAATTTGTTGTCTAACCTAATGAGCCCTAAACAGCAGCAAGACTAAACATATTTCCCTCTGTATTTGGGCTTTGATTCTTTGTTGACTTTTGAATCACCTGATTCAACATCTGCTGGACTGAAAACAGAAGAGTGAAGATTGCCATCTTCTAACCACTTGACATGATTCTCCTTGAACTCCAAATGTTTTATCGTAGCTGCCAAAGCAAGCTCCTCAGTGTATACGGATGTCTTTACCATGGTGAGTAAAACTCGACTGTACCTTGAGCTAAGTATCTGTTCAGAAGTGGCAACCAACTTGAAACATGGATGCTCTGGGAAATGGTCTTCTACAGAATCATCTTCTCTTAACACAGGATAGAAGAACACAAGCCTGCCACCCATTACAAGCATCTTAGCAGCAAGGTCAAGCAAATCATGCACACACTCAACTAAGCTATAGGATGCAGTTGATGGTATATGGTCTGCCCTTTTGTCATCAGGAACAGTGTATGGACCCACAACCCCCTTGAGCAATTTTCGTCCTCCAGACTTGCGTCCACCAGCCCGAACTCCATACGGGGGATCGCAAATTATTGCATCAAACACCTATGTAAAACCAAGAAAGAATACTTAAAAATCGAAAAAGAGAGACATAGAATAGGTAATGGTAAAGAAGCCACAAAAGTCTCTTCTAAAACTCCAAATAATCCCTTTCTAGGCACTTGCTTGTGGCTTTGTCCCTCATTACTAACTACTAAATATTTTTTAAAGAATCTTTGAAATTGAGCCCTCCTTTCTAAGACTATACATCAGATCACATCAACGTCCCATTATGATGACATAGCAAATTAAGGAAAGGTACCAGCTATACGCAAGTTGCATGTGTGATGCGTGTGTATTTAAATTAAAACAACATCGAGAGGAAAGAAATAAGGAATCATAACAGCTGAGCAAGTCTAGAAGAAAAAATGTTAAATGGAAGTACACCTACAAATTTAAAACAATTAAGAACACACTTACATATTCAAAAGCAAGCAATTTTACAGGATATTACCTCCTTTAATCCAGGACGCCAAGGAGGAAGGTTGTTATCTGCCCTCAACAACGCAATTGGAATTGGCAATCCATACTACAAAGATGCTGTAGCAAATGAGCAAAATATCCCATGCAGATCTATTGCAGGTAGATGAAACCAAAAAAAAAAAAGAATTGCTTGTTATGTTGCATATTCACCTGTTTGAAATTGCTCCAGACATTACAGTCAGGGCCACGTCCATCACGCACTACTCTGATGTCGATATCTGCACCCTGAACAAATTCAAGCGGTTGTCATTAGACAAAAGTTACTGCCCATAAGTTGCTCATATGATTTCAAAGAGAAAAGCATTGGGTGAAGAATAATTCAGATTAAAGCAAGAAAATACAAAACCATTGTCATTGCTCCAAAGTGAGCTGCAGAAACAAGAATGCTCCCCGTGCCAACAAAAGGGTCATATACAAGTTTCCCAGGTGCAGCCTGTGCTTGATTGGCCATTAAGAAAGCCATTTCCGCATCCATTGCTGTTGGGCCAAGATAAGTTCGGCTTTTCAATTGATACGTGGGTATAAGCTTCCTGTCTGCTCCACCAACCTCCCTACCAAAAAATATTCTCCTTCCCATAACTGGTGGAAGCCCATTATTAGTTGCACTGTCATCAGTTTCCATGAGCCAGAAATTGTGATCTGGACCCTTTAAATTAACTCGACCCTGCAAACAAGTTGATTAGTGTTACCATTAGCAAATATGATACCACAAGAAACCAATTTGACAAAATTTTTCAAAATAAGCTTTTCGAATTCTTCTTCTTTTCATTTCCAAAATATGACCTTTTCCCCTATTCTTACATGCTCAAATGAAATTGATACGCAATGCAAACTTCATAATCAACAAAATCATATTAAGAACCAAACCTTGAAAGGGATATATGAGAGTCCACGAATTCGTTCATTCTGTTCCTGAAGACTCATAACTTTTCCAAAACTATCAACAGTAATCTTAAACGTCCTTTCAGACGCCAAATATGGCAACTTCCTTTCATCTGGGTAGACTTTCACCGCCTCTTCAAGTTCCTCATAGCTACTCCCTTCTCCCCAAAGTTCATAAATTCCCTTCACAAGTATACCTACAATGTCCCCAAAAAAGGGTCTCAAGTTTCAATAACGAAAACTAATTTTAGCAGTGAAAGAAAAGAGAACAGTGGGAGTAGTACTTACTTCGGTTTGCGACGTTCCTGGCGACGTCTTCGGAAGGTAAATTAACGAAATGGAAAGGGGAGTCAGGGTGGTGGTGTTTGGGAAGCCGCCATTCCAAAACCCTGTTCTGGGTCCGGAAATCTGCGCTCTGTTTGTCTCCAAAAGCTCCGAATAGGTCAGCCAGAGATTCAACTTCCGGTTTCCTGTAATCCAAAAGTCTGTGGTAAAATACACATAGGTACCACATCGATTATTTTTGGAAACAAGTTTTACTTTTGGAGAAGCTCAAGGATGAAGAAAGACAACTGGAGCGAGGCAGAAGGAGGCCAATATGATTAAAATTTAAAACCCAAAACGCTCTTTCAGTCCACTTTAATGTAATGGAACGGTGCCGTTTAGTCAACCCTAAGCTTTCCTAATTGGACACGTGAAAAAAAGGTAGACCAATCAAAAAGTAAACTTGACACTTTTGAACACATTGACGACGCCAAAGGAAAATAATATAAAAAAATAACATATGAATGTGATGGTTAAAGTTTCACAAAATGAGTTTGATTAAAATTAAAAAATATATTTTATATTTGATATATTAATATATATTATTATATGATAATTTTTTTATTTTATATATATTAAATACAAAATAAATATAATACGGATACACAGAACTGTTAATTCTATCATAAAGTATTTACTTCGGCTTAAAACTTGAAAAGTCTGGTTAGAGTTGGTGTGGAACTCACTCAGCTAAGATGAGGAGACAATTTGGGTCAACTACATTCTCCCACCGTCGATACCAATCCTCTTCACAGCGAAAGCAGCAAACCTTCTAGGGGCCACAAGTCTTGTTATCTTTTTCTTGTTTTCTACTCCGGTTTTATTTACTCTGAACTGAACACAGCTCGTGTCAGTAATCTGTTTGATTGAATGGTTGCACTAATGGCAAACACTGCTGTTGTAGAAATTCATAAGTCATTATACATTGATGGAACAAGACTTTTTATGCCGTTGTACTAGTCTCAGTCAAGAATTAGTGAATTACATAGTCATTCAGTGGAGAATTGGCACGGTGTTGTCTGGATTCTTTTCATGTTGTCATTGTTCAAAATTTATTAAACAGGGTTTTGTCTACCGTTTGATGAGGAGCACTAATTTTTATTAGCTGAGTTTAATGAAGATTGATCCAAAAAGATATGATATTAGCTTCTCATTCATTAGAGTAGAGGATGTCTGAAACCACCTAATTGAAACCTCTTCAAGTTCTGAGCCTAACAAGAAGCAAATATCTACAATTCATGATATAATATTCATCCGCGGCTTACCACCTAATCTTGTAGAAATAAATCACTCATTATCACGAATTTTCCCTTTCTTAGATTCATTATATCATGCATTCCTAACAGTTTTAAACTTGAGGCATCTCTAATATGAAACGCCAAGACCAACAGTAATTATCCTAGCAGGGGCTTTGGAAAAGGTATAGACAGACCTAGTAGTCATCGTCTAAACATGGTCAGAATGATCAAAAAGGTTTACCATATCATGAAAGACGATATTACTTGTGGGCAGTACAATCACAAGCAAGCATAGAGTCAACCCAAAACACCAATTTTTCTGTATTGCTGCTACCAGATGGCCAAGCCCCGTTTTGGGGCTTTTTAGTAATGACAATATCCAAAGTTTTCAGAAGTCTGGATAGAGATGGCGCCGCTCACAAACTACTCTTATTCAGTTTTGATAAAACTCAAAATTATCATTGTCGAACCAAATTCGAACAGTCCAACTTATCAAGTGAATCAAATTTGAACATCTTAATATCTGAATTCAAATAGCTCATAAGTCTAATCAAACTTTTATATGTTAATATCAAACTTTTATATCTTAACATATTTTTTTTATTATTTTAATTATAAAATTATTATTTTACCTTTATATATATATATATATATATACCAATTCGAGTTCAAACTTGATTTTGAATACAAATAACCGAACTTATCAATCATTGATGCAGCTGGTGCCATACAAGCACCTCACATTGTCACAAGCAGCTGGTGCCATACTGGCCCAAGCCTACATTCTAAATTTGACAAGGTTATCACTTATCAATCAATGATGCAGAGAAAATAAACCTACCAAACACCTCTTCTGACAGGAGCTCCATACTTGCATGAATCTGATGAGACTGCTTCTCTCAGTCCAGATTTTCTGCTGTCTCCAATATAAGAATAAACACCTCTCCCATTTTGTAAATAAGAAGATAGTTGAATTTTAGCAGTTACAGTGCTTCTTTTGGATAAATGGGAATCACTAGCATTTATCCAAAATAACTAAAGAAATAACCACCCCTCCCAAATTTCTTCCTAACATAAACTTGGATTCTCCTTTCCTAGAATCCTAGAAATATACAAAGATCAATCAGATACAAGGAAATAAAACTAAATGCAGTGTGAACCCCTAAATTTATAATGGCCCTTGGGGACTCAAGATGAAATGTATCCATTAAGCTTGCATTTCCGAAGAGCAGTGGGAAACTTCCCACTGCTCTTCCAAAGGAAGCCTGCCTAAGTCAGGGTAGATTTGAAACCTCCATCACTTCAAAGCTCCAGGTCTAAATCACCTATCAATATGATCATTTCACTAAGATACAGTGCAGAACGGTGGGAAAGGCCTACTGGTGTTGTAATCCAACCAATATTAGAATTTCTTTTATTGGCAAAAAAAAAAACCAATATTAGAAGAGAAAGGGAGAGAGAATTAGCAGCCACAACTTTCCCGATGATCCTTTTTTGAAAATATTGAGCTACCACGACTTAACTTCTCTAATTTAACAGCACAAACATTCAGAAAAGTATAAATTGTTAGAAAATGGAAAGTATGCACCTCTAAACAACAACATTAATATCTCTAAATTATCAATGGAATTTCCTTAAAATGCTGGAAAGATCATTCTCCATGCCCGCCATCCAAAACAAAAGCAGTAAGAAGATAAAGTTGACATCACCAGCAATGAAGTTCAAGCAGTCCGTTCACAGAAATCTTTAGAACTCAATGATAATGAGATACTGAGAAGGTCACGTAATTCCTAATTTGAAGGAGATAACTGCTTCAATCTTGCTTGTAAAACTACTCCAGCTTCATCTGCTAATGTTTTCTTCTTAGAAGCAACCTATGTGTTCAATCAGACAGTTCCATTACCAAAAAGACAGAAAGGGGTCCTTAATAATTAACAAATATTCAAAGAACAAAACCATTTTACAAATAGTTAGAATAAAGGCAACATTATCTTGTTTGCCAAAGAAGAACACCAGCATTTAAAATAGTTAGCTGAGCGAAGTAAAAAGGAAATCCATCTCAACTTGATTGACTATGCTCAAGTCTTTTAAGTATAAGTTATATTGATAATTTTACCACGAGAACTTTTATTAGCATCATCACGAAACTCCGTACACATGTATGAAATAGGACTTAATGAACAGAGAGAGTGACCTTCCTTTCCCACAGTGACAATATTAATTTCAGAAGCCGTTAAAGCAATCAAATCTAGGGAACAACTAACAAGTACAAGTCAACATTAACCATGAAAATTAATAAGACTTGTAGTTATATACTTGTTCTAAACCAAAAGATGATGAGTTAAAGGGCAATCAGAATCCTTTCTTTTTTGAAAAAAAGAAAGTAGGATAAGGCTACCACAATTAGTTGATCCAAATTGGATTTTAATAAGTTGATCTTACGCTCGCAATAATCTTTGCCTTCAGCCATTGATTTCTGGCAAAAATTGCAACATAAAACAATCAAAGACAAATTAGATGAAACTACAGTACAAGCGTTGAACAAAGCAGTAAAATCAGGGAGAATTTGGTCAAATCAAGAAAAAAAAATAGAGACCTCAACAAAGTATCCGGTGCCAATATCAACGAGAACCTTGTCGGCATCGTCGAGGGTGCCGGGAAGATAGAGCGAAGCAGTGAGAGGAACCAACATTTTCTTCCCCATTTTTTGAGAAAACCCAAAAATATCAAAAGACGTATTATAATAGTATATTTTATAATTAAAAGAAGAAGAAGAAGAAGGAGAAGGTGACTGATAGTAGAATGGATGGACCTTGGGGGCGGAGTGAAAGGTCGTGAAGAGCGGTAGAGGCGATCTCCAGGCGAGCAGAGGCAGTGCGGATGTTGTTAAGGCTGTCTTGTAAGAGATTGACCTCAATATCGGCTTGTTCTTTCAGTACTTTGAGCTGCTCCAAGCTCATCTTCTCCATGTCCCCCGCTCTTATCACTTGTTGTCCTCTTAACGACGCCATTTTTTTTGCTTTTCGCTCTGCCGTTCGAGCCTCTCTCTTTCTCTAAGGGAAAATCTTGTTTCCTCTTCGAATAAAAAAATAAAATTTTATCTTCTTTCTATTTTTAAAGTTCGATTAGCAGCAAAGCTTTCATCTCAGCGGTAGGACGTCTGTAGTTCGATCTTGCATAGGGAGCATTTCAATTTTTTTCTTTCTCCCCTAAATTATTGAAATATTGCTACTATTTATTGCCGGCAAGGATTATATTGAGATAAATTATTATTTATTTCGAATTTGATCTGATTTTATATATAAAAAATTTAAATTCGATTTTATTTGATAATTTTTTTATTTATTATATTTAAATTTGATCTGATTTAATATTATATAAAATTATATTTAATTTAATTTAAAATTAATAAAATATTATTTTTTAAATATAAATATAAAATTAAATAATTAATTAAAAAATAATTTTTATATATTAGATAAGATCAAATTTACTTAAAACTTGATCATAACGTAATATTTAATTTTTTTAAAATATTAATCTTAAAAAATGGGATCGAAATAAAACTCATCGATTTTGGTTTAGATGGCTGCCATGCTGCTATTATGTGTGAAAAGTTCAATGTCCAATTGGAAACAGAAAAAAAGGCCTCGCAATCCGGAAAGAGTAATTGTTCTTATCCACCATCAAAAAAAGTAAACATCAGCATATCATTCAACAATTTTGTTTAGCACCAATTACAAATTTTGATTTAAATTTTAAGGTTTGTGTTATAATTTACAGTTGATTCGAAATTCCGGTAGGAAGGCTCCCACCCATCGGCGTGCGTTTTATTAGTGCCGGCGAGAACTTACCCACACGAACCCTTACTACAATTGGGATAATAAAGTAAAGAAAATAGATTTCGTTAAGGCCATTCAATCAGCCTTAGCACAGCCTCTCCTTTTAACTGTTTTATGGGCCCTAAACTAAAAAGGAACAAAAGAGTAACCTCCTCCTACTCTACTACTAAATATTAAATATATATTATTATACGTGTAAAATGCTCCCTTAAAGGGAGCACAAAAACATCTATAAATTTGGAATAATCACCCAAATCTGAAATTTGAGGACCCATGATATTGCATTGCTTTTGCATGCATGTGCTCCACTTCAATTGCTAAAAGAGCCCACCACGATGTAAAGTTGTCCCAAGCCCATGAATGAATTGCAATGGAGGGCCTAATTTCTGTTGCAGGGAAATTTACCTGTCTAAATTCTAAATGCAATTAAGATTGGGATGGTCCAAACATCATAAGACCATCCCAACTTTTTCAACAAGGCATTTAATCTATGTGGGAACCCCATCAATTATTGGGGCCCTTTATTTTTTTTCTTTTACAAAGAAAACCATAATACGAGAACAGAGGAAGAACCGGATACTGAAATTAATGATTTCTTACTCGCTATCTCTCACTAATTGGTTTGCTCATTACTGCCTTCACTGATTGTTTTTTCTTCTTTCTGCCAAGACTTGAAAAACTCTTCCGTTCAACAATTATACTATCATCTGGACTGCCATATCCATCAACATGTCCCATTTCTTTTCCTAGAAATTGCAAATTCCTTACCAATCTACCTTTGGGAACACAATTCAGTCACCATCTTCCTCCCTCCTTTGATAAGCAATTCATTTCAAATCATAAGATGACTAAGTTTCGAAAACTCTGCAATTGTTTCCATGAAAATGCTTGTTACAGCAGATCAATTGACATGCCAGTAAAAGTTCAAAGATCCACAGTAGTACATTTCCTACCTAAGCAGCACGTTGCGAAATGGTACAATTGCCCAGACATTTACTCTCAAGGGATTTCTTTCCCATCACCACAGATTTTTGTATTAACTGCAGTTCTTTTTCCGGTTGAGGGACGACAAGATGACTGCTGCATGCGTTTGTTACCTCCCCTCCAAGTACCAAGAGGAAGAGGAGTTACGACATTATTCAAGCATACGCAATGCAAGTCCATAGTTCTGAGGAATACAGTTACGTTGCACAGAACAATAAATAGCATGATAAAGTCATTAAAATCAAGTCACAGAAGAAATATCATGTACTAGTAGGAAGTGACAACTAAAATCCAGAATCATAGCTAGTTTTAAAGCTTATACTTTCTATCGGCGTAGCCAAAGAAACCAATTCTAGTTTCTAATGTTTCCAAAAGTAGTATTGATTACATGGATGAAGTTCAATGCTCTGTATATGTTACACAGTGATCAAACTTCCAGTAATAAGTTTTGTTGGTTACACCCAGCAAGAAGAGTACAAGTTGTCATGCCAATTATTATACCTCTGAACCAAACTATTAAATAAGTAGATAGGACCACTTATTCTTATTAAAGATGTCCAAAGATGACATTCACCATTGAAGAGACACGAGCGGGTGAGCCAATTATGAAAGAAGACATAAATCAAACACAACCCAGATATTGAACTGCTTGGTAGCAGAACTAAATGCATTCTTACGTAGAGCAGAACAGAAGGTAATGATAGCACGCACCTAAAGGAAAGAATGAGCAAGGGAAAGTAAAATTGAGAAAAACAGAAGGGTCTTTTATTCACACAACAGGCACCCAAAAACAATCCACTTACATACATGAAAACACATTATTTGCACGCTGATAAATCTAAGAAATGGATAAGAATACAGCTAAAATTTTCCAAAACAGAGGTCTTACAGAAAGGAACCAGAGCCTTTATCTTTCACACGGCAGTCTCCTTTGAGATCATGTGATCAACATAGACAGTGAAAGCAGAAGAGAAAGGGCCAGATCAACCCACGTCCATGGCATATCATGAGCTTGCACTTAAGAACCATAAACAATGCTAGGCTACGCCACATGGCAGCAATGAAACTAATAATTCTCAAACATCATTAGCAATAAAGGGAATTCCAGCATATTTAGGGAGACCATATGTCGACAACATCAAGCCAAGCACGGTGTCATACAGAGCAAAGCTCTGGTTTTCAGCATCCCGGTCATCCAATTTTTGTTAACAAACTCAAATTCCAATAATGTGTAAATCAAGCACAATCCACAACTAAGATTCAACTCGCTTTGCACGTTCATCATTGCTATATCATCATGAATTATGGAAGAACTTGCCAACGCGGAAAAGCAATGAATTCTTCAAATACAGGTTTACAACCTCTTTCAACATGGGAAATAAACCTCCACGGTTTCTTCAAATCAGAAAGAAATCAGCAAGACCTCGCACAAAAGCAAAGAGAAATAATAGCACCCTATTTTCTCAAAAAAAAAAAAAATTATTACCAAACTTGACAAATCACAAAAGAAATCCCCAATTCTGGAAATCCCCAAATTCAGCAAGCGGCCGGTCGCAAAATCTCAGTCACCCACGCCCTAATTCTTGACTCCCCTCTCCTTCTCCAACATAAACCCTCAAAATCCTAAACAATTGTGAACGGTCTAAAACCCTAATTAATCACATCAAATAAAAGTGCTAAGAAAAAACCCTAATTTGAATCCATTCATCATCCAAATTATCCCCTCGAAACCCTAATCCCCTAACCCTAAAATTCCAACTAAAGATCCTCTTCCACATCCACACACATGAAAACAACAACCATACACATATTTATAGAATCTATATATATTCATATAAATTTATATACTCCCAACAACAATAAGGGTAAAATGGTCCACCACAATTCAACGAGGATCCTCGCCTCTCCGACCCGAACTTCCTGGAGGACCCGACAACGAGGCTAACAAATTTAAATGACTAGGAAGATAATTGCCAACCCTCGCCGCCGACGCTTCTCCCATCGCTTGCTGTTGCTGGACGAACAACGCAGCGGCTGGTTGCTGAGCCGCCGCAGCAGCAACAGCAGCCGTTTGTACCACCATCTCCGGTGGAGGCGGGGGCGCGAAGCTCCATAATTGACCAAAGTCGGACCTCGCCGGAACAGCCCAGAACCCACCTGTGTGTGTCCCAGCGGGTCCCACAATGGACCCCACGCCTGGGCCAACTGTGACCCCTCCGGAATCGTCCTTTCCGGCGTTATCATCGTCGGACCTGACACGTTTCCCGAGTATAAAAGGGGTGGGGCCTTGTAGAGGCTTTTGATCCAAAGACGAAGAAGTCATGGACGGTAAAGAAGTAGAATTAGCTCCGCCGCGGACGGAAGCCGACACGCTGGAGAAGCTGGCGGGAGTTGTTCCAGTACCAGTGGCGGCTACTATGGAAGGTTCAGCTTGGCGTAACAGCCACTCAATAGTCTGACCATCGGACTTGTGACCCAACTCACGAGTCAACTGGAAAACACGAGCGGCACAAATGATTGGCATCCTGATTCTTCTTCCACGACCATCGACTTTGCTGTGACGGTCTTTGGAAGGAGGTTTTTTGACGACGAGGGAACCGTTGCCCGGCGCTTGTTGTCTCTGAGGGTCCATTATAGCTCCGTTTGTAGCACCACCCTCTGAATTTGACATGGGAAGGACCGCTACACTCTTACTCCAAATTCCCCTTTACCTTTTTTTTTTTTTTTCTTCTTTAAGTTTTTGCTTCAAACTAAAAAGATTGCCACTGCTGTTTCGGGTTATCGGAGATTAAAAGACACCACCAAAAGTTTTGAAAGAAGAAGAATTTGGAATTAAAATTTTTACACGGAAGAGGAGAGAGAGGGAGAAGAGTGCTAATCATTGAGCGGCAGGAGCTGGTGGAGACAGGAAGAAGGGCACATGGTTGGTGGGTCCCACAGTACCATCCCCCACAGCTCACGCCCTCCTCCTCTCTCTCCTCTTTTCTTTCCCACTTTCTCTGTTTCATTCCCACGCGCCTCCTTTCTTTTTTTTTTTTTAACCAAGGGAGGATGTGGGGCCCACTTTCTTTTCGTACTTTTGAATTGAAGGTTCCAATCTACGTGCCGCAAGTTCATTATCCATTTATTTTTAGCCACGTCACTGTTTAACAGTGATTATAATCTTCGCCCTTCGATTAAATGGGATCTGTTTGGTCATTGACTTCTACCAACAAAGGGTTCTTTTTTTTCTTGTTTGATTCTAACACAAGGTTTTAACATCACAATCTTTTTGTAATTTTACGTAAACTTCAGTAGTTGAATTTGAACATTTTTACGTAAACCAATGTTTGTGTTATCTCTACTTGTACGAAATCTAAACTAGTCTAAAACTACACTCAAGTCATGACTATCCTAATCAAAGATAAAGTGGAGACAATCTATTTCCTTGGTATCCTTCATCTTTTACCCTTTTTTTATCATTCTGTCAAACAAAAACCTCAAACTAGACGACAATAATATTAAAAAAAAAAATCAATAAGGTGATGTTTAGTTTGAAAGAATCAATAAGACGGCATAAATTATTTTTCGAAATCTTCACATTGTTTATTTGATTTTTATATTTGATTCAAGGTATTCAGTGTCAAATAAAAAATTCATCTTATTATAATTTGATTTAAGTAAAAAATTGATAAAATAATAATTATTTTTTAAAAAAGTATGTATGTAAGTGATTGAAATTTAATTATAAATTTTTGTATAGAAAAAAGTAAGTATAAAATAATTATATAAAATATTATATAAAAAATACCTTAAATATTTTTTTTATAAAAATATTAATCTTAAACCTTAAATATTAAATTTAAAGTGTTTTCTATACAAAAAAGTATTAAATAATCTTTTTATATTTTTATAAATAGGTTATATTTTAAGATTTAAGATTTATGATTAATATTTTTATAAAAAAATTATTTAAGGTATTTTTTGTACATAAACATCTTAAATAATTTTTTTATAAATTAAAGGATAATTATTAAATGATCCATAATATAAAAAAATAAAAAAATTATTTAAGATATTATTATGCAGAAATACCTTAAATGATTTTTTTATAAAAAAATTCAAAAAATATTTTTAATTTTTTTCATGATATAAAAAAAGTGACAAACACATTAATTGATTTTTTTAACGATTTTTTCTATCAACTTTTATTATTCAAAAAGTACTAAATGCTTCAATTGATGATATTTTTATAAATAAAAATAATAATCAAATAAAATATTTATTTTATTTTATTATTAAATGTATCATTTTTTGTTAAGATATTTTTTAGTAATAAAATAAAATAAAAAGTTACTTTCATATATATATATATATATATATATATATCAAAGAGATTATAATAATTATAAAAAATTTAATATATGTGAATTTCTCTCAAACAATTAATGAATCTGAATATATAATATCCAAAAAAATAAAAAAAGAATAGATATCATACTTTTCTAAAAATCATTTTCTTTTCAAAATTTAAAATTTTATAAACTAAACATCTTTTAAAAGATTACAGATATAAACCTTAAGACCACGAACTAGAGTAGATAATTGCTACTGTGGCTTTAGCTTGGATAATGCTATTAAATTTTTTTTGAATTTTTTTATATAAATGTTAGAATTTAAATTATAAATTATTAAATACCAAATTTTTTAGAGATAATTATTACAATCAATTAAATTAAAATTTTGAATTCTAATTTTAAACTTACCTGAGGAAAGATGATGTGAAGGGATGAATTTTCTTTTTGCTTGTGATGAAATCATATGTCTTGTTTATGTGTGTACTCTCTTCTCCTTTGTGACTTGTGGGAAATATTAATCATAAGTTGGTTTTGTGGGGTTTGATGTACTTTAAGACGACGAAATATTTGATGGGTTTTTCTCATTGATTTGATGCAAATCCTATTTTGGCATCTTTCAACCACGGATTATTATGACAAATAGCAACATTATCCTCAATTCCCAACTATATGTATAGGTAATATTTTAATCCACTCTAATCATTATTATTATTATTATTATTATTATTATTATGCTACAACCAATTTTAGTGCCTACGTTCATTTATTACACTTTGTTTGGTTTCTATTAAATAGAATTGATTTGCATCTTATCATTTTATGAAGAAAGGTTGCGTGTAATTTGTTTTTATTTACCAAACTAGTTCTCAATTCTCATGGTTAATAATTTGAGCAGCTTTTTATTTTAACTTATACACCAATTTTTTTTTATTTAAGATCATATTTAATTTGGCACATAGTTTGAAAAACATTTATTTGATATTGAAGGTCACTTGTTAAAATTGTCATCAAAATCACATTAAAGCTATTGACATTTAGATTTGATATTTTTTTTAATTCAATAATAAATACATGTATCAATTAGCTTAAATTTTTAATTTTATGGTAAATTTTACTTTTTTAATGGTGTATAGATAAAATTTTACACTTTTGTGTTCAATAACATTTTCCAAAAAAAAAAAAAAGGAAAATATATGCTGAATATAATTTTAATTACATAATTAAATAAAAAGATAAAGTCTCTACTTTATATAATTAGACCCATCTCAGAAATTTGCCTCTAAACAAATTTGTAGTTATCAGTTAATGATGTTGAAGAATTCGATTTTGATGTATTGATAATGAATTTTTTTAAAAATTTTATAAATAAGATTAAGAGATTGTCATATGATACATTTATTCTATTAATTTTTTTGTAGAATTTAAAAGTTTTATTGATAATAAAAAAATAATTTTTTATATCAAAAATATATTAAAGAACAAAAATTGTAGGTCGAGGAAAAAAAATGGATTCATTTCGTTGCAGCTAACACCTAAACCGCACCGGAGCCTGTGTTACTAATTTAAGTAATTTTAAGCTTTTCAATCCTAACGCCGTTATCAAAGCTATTTCTTTTAAAAAAAATTTAACAATATTTTTTTGTTCTAAATGCTCGGCCGTTAGGGGGTTAATTAAACACTGTAAAACTGAAATCCAAAACGGGGCGCAGGCAATGATATTTTGGGATTAAAAATGGAAAACATGGCATAATCCCATTGGTAGAGGAATTAAAAGAATTAAAAAAAAAATGAATTTAAGAAACGTTGTGTGCACGGAGGGAGTGAAGGCGCGTGAAACAACTGGTGAAATGGCTTTAATGAAGTCAGACAGTAAGTTGAGTCAGTCGTTGCCAATTGACATTTAGCCAGCTGCTTATTTACGTAATTTGCCACTTTCCCCAAAATTCAACAAGGAGGCCCCTGTTTTTCGCGACAATGATTTGTGGGAGTATGTCGTGCCGTCGGTTAAGGCCAAGGAATTCTTGATTTTACATATCCAACGGATAAGGTAGGTGATGTTTCAGTTTATCATATACGCACTTAATCCTTGATCACTCGTCTACCAAGGACCATATTGTCTTTACGCTCAGGAGTTCCTTTAATTTATTTTTTAAAAAAATTTTTCTCTTTGAGTTTACACGGGCAATTGCTTGGAAGAATCCAACGACGGTCCATCCCAATAGCTCAAATTTGTTTGTCTATCAATTTGATTTTTATTTTTTGCAAATAAAAATGGGTTCAATATTTATGCCGTGAAAGAAATTTATCCTTCTACCTTCCTTTTTTTTTTTTTTTAATTTGCTATTATTTTCTGTTTTAATGATCCTTACCAGTTTCTATTTAAACTTAATTTTGGATCTAACCAAAAAACGTAGTCTCAAACAGAGTCTTAATCAATGAGCGTTGTCCAATTCTCTGACTTCGTTTTCTAACTAGCTAGTCCCATCTTTTTTACAATAATCAATTGATCATCAATACCACTTATCATCCATTCATTGGGATTGCTCACTTATTGCTAACCATCAACAGCTATATCCCGTTGTGTAATCCAAAATGCATGCATTAAAAAATACTTAATTTTTTTTTGGCTATGATAAAACTCTCTTTCTGAAAATTTTTACAGACTCTTTCTTATTAATCAAAAATAAGATTTTAAATTGCTTTTAAACCAGAAACAAAAGCGAATCCAATTAATCCTTGGTTGGAGCAGGAACAACAGTATTGCCTGCCCTGAAACGCAGGTTTGAGAATGATATATGAATAAAAGGAAAAAAAAAAGAAAAAAACTAAAAATGAATTTAAAGATTTGGGTGTTGGTTGAATAGGGACCGCCTTAGAAAAGGAAAAAGATCTCTATTCCCTACCTACCAAATTCCTGATTAATCTGGTAGGTGACAAGCTTTTAAGATGGAGAAAGGGACTGAGCCAAAACACTCAACTCTATTCTATCCTCTCATCATACCAATTAGATGACACCAAAATTTTCACTAATCATACATTTTCCTAACCTGTTCATCAATTATATATATATATGAAACAAATACCTCTCTCTAAGCAGGACTTGGAGACAACTTTACTTGGTTCTTGTTATATATAGCTGGAAAATTAAAAAAAGAAAGAAGAAATAAATTGTTTTATAATTTCATTATTAGAAGAACAAAATACATTTTACCATCAATAAATCTAGTATTTAGGCTTATCATTATCTTCTTAGCCCACATTTGAAAAAAAAAATTATATTTGTTAATAAATGTAAAAAAAAAAGATGTGTGATATATTGATGAAACAACGAAAGTTTTAATCATAACTATTAAAGTTCAATCTTGAATAATCTTAAATATAAAATAATATCATTAATAAAAAAATAATTCATACTAAATTTGGCTAACCTTATAACATGGTAGCATCTTTATTTTTCTCAAAATTTTGGATGTGAGCGGATAAATACATAAATCAATATGTATTTTATTATGATTTGGACATGTTTAAATTTGGTTCATCTTGCATTCTTACAAGGAAAAGTGTCAAAATGAACTGTGTCAAAATGGGCTTGATTAACATTTAGAAACTTAGGTTACAGCTCACGCTTGAAGAGTCCATTTATTTTATATTTACTATTAAGATATTTAAAATTATATTTCATGTAAATCTTTTAATATTTAAAATAAAAAGAGATCTATTTACATTAATATAAAATTAAAAAGTTCTATTTTTTTATTTGTAAATCAAAATAAATTCATGGTTAATTTGAATCAAAATAATATTTTTAATTTGATCTAAAAAAAATCTTTAATTTTATACTGGTGTTAGTAAATCTTTATTTCTTTAAAATATAATTAAAATACAATAAAATTATTCTCAAACTGATCCAAGTTGAACATCAATTTAGGAACTCATGTGACATCAAACCAGTGAACTTGATAGATAGTTCGACCATTAAACATGTTTATTTTGGACATGCTGTTTCTATTTTAATCTCCATGGCATGAATTTTGTAGAAAACATAAACAAATTGGAAATGGTGAGAAATTTTTTCAAATTGGTCATAATTGGGGCCTATGAAGATCCACTCAAATGAGAGTTGAGCAATAGATAGAGTTACACTTGCTCTTTGACCTCCCCACCAAAACAAAAATGCTTGGATTGCATCTCTTCAATTTAATCCAATAAAAAGGTCAAAATTGGGGACCCATTTTTCCTCATTAGAATTTAAGCACACCATTTTAGAATTAGATTACCTCCTCAAATTACATGGGCCTAATATGTGCCCTACATAGAGAAAAAAAAAAAAAAAAGTGAAGCTAAGGTCAAAAACTTTTTAATTAACTAATCTAAACTTTAGCTAATAAGCTCAAACCCATTAGTTCACGGCGTAAATGATGTCATTTTCGATTGATTAATCCAAATAATCACTAAGTATTGCAAAAGTAAAATACTTTTTAATTTTTTTTCTTTTTGACTTTTATAAAAAAATTTTCCAATCAATGGGCCCATAAAACGCGTTTTCGACAACAAAACAAGACACACATATATATAAGATGCTATACGATAAAAATTTGACTAGCACACGAGGGAGGGGAATATAAAAGGGGTTGCGTTGATAACTTAATCTTCAATGATTTGAATTAATATATGGTATACATATTTTTCCCCTAACCACTACAATTATCATATTATAATAGTAATAATTAACCCAAATGATAATCGATAATGGTGCCAAAGATTTGCCCTATACTTTATCATACTTTGATTACATCTTTTTCTTTAGAAAAACTTTAATTATAGAACATTCCTTAGTTAGCCCATTATACTACTTGATCATGATCTTATTATTATATGGTGCCATTTCCAATTACTTTATTCCCACTACGGGCCCTATAAAACTAGGGTTCTTTTACATATTGTTATCCTTGGACAATGGTTCATGCCTTCTATGTCTCACTTCATATACTTTTTTTTTTTGGTCAAAATTATTATTCGGTTCAATTTTAAACTTGATTTAGATGATTTATTTAATTATTTTTCAAAATGTGATATTTAACATGTATAAAATTCAAATTCAAATACTTATAATTTTTTAAATGGTTATTTAATTATTTTTTAAAGTTTTCTTAAAAGATATCAATGGTAAGGTGTGAGGTGAGCAAAGTATTTTTATTTTTATTTTTTAATTTTTATATTATAAATATATTCATTCTCATACCTAACAACTATTTCAAATTTATCCTAATTATAATAAGTATTTAATGGGTGCAAATAATTCTTATACCTATATCTTTAAAAAAAATAAAAAATTATTTTTAGCTTATTTTTAATTTTTATCTTACAATTTTTTTATAAATATATATTAATATATATTTTTGAAGTAGGATCAATTTACAATAGTATAAAATTTTTTAATTTAATATATATTTTTAACTATTATTTTCAATATATCAAAGAAGTGAGAGAGATAAGTAAAAAAAAAAATTTAATCTCATCATTTAGATATATTAAAATCAATAATTAAAAAAAATATAAAATTTTTTTGTGTAAGTTAATCCCTACCATATTTTTTAAAATAAAAATATTAATTTTAATCAATCTAAAATAAAAAATTATTTCTTAAATATATAAAAATATATATGATACAAAAACGGGCCATATATTATATTATTCTTTTTTATATTCAATAAAAATTTTAAAACTATACATATTCTTATCTTCAAAATTTAATAATCATTCATATTTTTATTCCTTTATAAAATCAAATTTCTTATTGGATACGTAAAATATTGATACTCTTAATTTTTTTTAATGTGGTTTTAATTAATTTGTTTGTTAAGCAAGACTAGAGAGGTTCGCAGGCTAAAGGACAAAGCGAAAGAACATACAAAAAACAACATATGGAACTATGGAAGCAATCGTCTTGAAAATGGAGTCTAAATGAAAGAGAAGAGCCATAGCCAGTAAGAAACTTTCACCACTTTGTTGAAAAAAAATAGCTGACAAAAATATATAGGAATGATTCATCGGAAAGATCAAAGAATCTTAAACAACTTTTTTTTTTACACCTAATTGTCGAGGAAAACTTTGGATTTATTCCAGTCCTGGCTAAAAAAAAAGAACTTTCTAAAACTTGCAGTACTTTTGTCAGTGAAAGGATACCCGTTCTAATCAAGTACAATTATCCTAATAAAATGGCTGCTAATTCAATAAAAAGCACGTTTAACATAAGGTTTAATTACATGATTTTTTTTCCATTAGCAACAAATTAATCATGATCCCTAATACTTAGTAAAAGCTTCTTAAAGATAAAACGTGGGACTAAGGTTAAATATGTCTCTATATTATGATTTAATATTAAATATTATCAATGTACTTCAATTTTATTATTTTTTCATTGTATTATTATTATTTTAATTTTTGAACAATAATAATGAAATTAAAATATTTCACGCAATATTTTATTAGTGTAAGTAATCAATTTTTGTTAATTCTGTTATTTTTTTATACAAAATTAATAAAATTGAAAATGTAATGATAAAGGTTAATAAAATTAAAGTATGATAACAAAATTCAACATTAACCCATAATATATAACAAATTTGACCTTAATCTCACAAAATTTCCTAGAATTACCCTAAAATTTAAGGTAACAATGAATTAAATTAAAGATATCAATCTATATGAAAAAAAAAAGAAAAAGAAAAAGAAGATTTTGCCATTTTATAATAGTTGATTTGAGGAAATATAATAGTTTTAATTCCTTTTTATTATTTACATCTTACTACTTTAAAACTTGGTAAAAATAAAAATCAAACACTAAAAAAAAATATGAAAAAAAAATGAAATCAAATTGAATATAATTGTTTTATGCAAAATTAGATTAAAATTATTCTTTTTTTGGCCAAAGATTAAAACTATTCGTTCTTATAAAAAAAATATTTTATATAAAATACTTTTGCTCAATGTTTTAAAAATCGAATCGAAGTTGAACCGACGAAATGCTGGATCCCTCGTTCAACCAGCAAGTTCAATTAAAGAAAGATTTTTTCATTAAAAGTTTGATTTTTACTATTAAATAAGTATTAAATGCAATAAACATTTAATAAAAAAAATATTTGACTCAATGATTTAGTTAATAAGCTAAGTATAAAGGGTTAAAGATTCAAATAATATCATTTAGAAAAAAAAGAAATATTAAATAATAAATTAATTACTTAAAATCGATTGAATATCAAACCAATTTGATCTAACTGGATTTAACTGGATATATGACCAATTCTTGATCAGTTCAATATATATATATATATATATATGTATATTTGATTTTATAGGTGTTGGTAGATGGGACAGGTCATGGATTTCCAATTCAACTGATCTGATGGATAGATCCGGTGTGAGTTTTTCATCACTGGTTGTGCTTTCTTTTATAATGAAAGAAGAAAATAAAGAAACAAAATTAATAAATGGAAACTCTTAAGGAAAGCCCATGAAGCAACCTAATATGGGAAAGAGAGCAAAGGGAAGCAAATTTTTACTAGTAAGGGTGAAACAGTGAGGAAACAAGAAGAAACCAAGGTCAATTCTTGTTCCCAACTCTCTGTCCAAAGGCTTTATATATATTGGTGATGGTATCATTACTCCTCAATTTTTTTTTTTTTTTTTTGTATATATACTAGTACTAGTTATAATATAGGTATATATGGAGAGTGAGATGGTGATGGAACAGGAAACGTATTTGAAGCCATAAAATCATCAGGATGCCAAACAGCTGGAGCCCATCTCCCCCTGTTTTTGGAGCCATATATGAAAAGGACTGTCAGGCATTGGCACGATATCTATATCTATATATATCTATATATATATATATATATATAATCTTATCATCTTTTTTTTCTTCTTCAAGAAAAATGAGATACAATTAGATATTACGCTGATGTAAACACCAATGGCAGGGCGACACATCACTTCTTTACAACATTGGCCCTAATCATTTGGCCATACACTTGGGTACCTTTTTATTATGATGATTTGCCCTTCTGGTATAACACTCAAATTTTATGAGGGCAAATCGTTTTGTTTTCTTCTTTTTCTTTTTTCACATTTGGTAAAAAGTTAAATTCAATCACTTGAGATCCCAAATCGGGATATGGAGGTTTTTGTATACTTGGGTGTTGGTATTAATGGGCTCAGGTTTGAACCATAGCCTTGTACTAGAAATCCTCCCTATAGAGTTACCTGATCAGTGGCCTGAGCCTTGGAGCCACAGATGAAGATTTAAGGCACAAATCAGGAGTTTCCCCCTCATTATGGGGAAAGAATGCAAGGGTTCAACTGAATGAAGGCTACCAAAAAAAAAAAAAAAGACATAAATCAATTTTTTCTTGCAGCATACTCCTTATGCTGGTAACAAATAACACTTATCAATAATAATCATATACTAGTAATAAATAACACTGATCAATCACTTGCTATTCAATTATTAAGCAGCATACTCCTTGTAAATGCAAGATAGATCCCTGCTCATTTTGGATTGGGAGAGGGAGAGCCTCCCATGTCCTATTGAAGCAACATTTACATTACATCATTCATGACCAACAAACTTTCTCCTCATCTCCCTAGGCAGAACAGAACCACCCCGACGTGTTTTAAATGGAGGGAGAGAAACAAAGCAGGCAATGATAATGTTAGTATAGTCAATTTCAGGTAAAATTTCCTTGTCTAGCACTAAAAATGAGTTTCAGTGAACTATTTTGCAGCCTCAGCAATTGAGAGTCAAGATTCAAAATTCACTTGGAAGAACATTGAAAAAGTGATCTCATCTTCATCAATGACACCAACCTCCGTTGAGCAGAGAGAACAGCACACTGGCTTGAATACTTCCCCACCAGCAGCAACTGCTTCATTCTCACTAGATTCTCTTCTTCTCTTGTTTTTTTTTGGTTTTACCCTTTCTTGCCTGACTTTTTCATTTTCAATCTTGCAGTTTACAACAAAAATTGCCCTGTATTGAGTCATATTTTTCATGCGTGCAAGGCACAAATTAAGCTTAGTTATGGCAAGAACAAATGCACATGTTGATCCCAGCACAAACTTCTCGATGATACCACGAACAAAAATAGAATCTGTACATCCCAGTTAAAAGATATTAGTATTTTATATTTAACTCTTACATTAACAAAACAACTTAAAGCTGCAAAACAATTATTCTCCCAAAACAAAAGTAAAAAAGTTGCATCTGTTAATAAAGAAAACCATTTTTTTTTATCAAAAAGCATTTTGAATTACTAATAACAAGTATTAGCAGGAAAAAATAACATTGCACATTCATGTTGGAGCATGCATCTCCAGTACATGACACAAGACATATTCCTTCCCTCTTTGCGGTAAAAAAACCACAACTTGATGCATGGAAGAAATGGCTTGAACTCATATCTTATTGCGATAAGTTATTACCCAGAAGTTAGTTTTAGTGCTTTTTCGATGCATATCTTATTTATGAATAGTATTTGGTAAGATAACAGAGCACTATGAACACATGCCAAATTTCAAATTGAAATGACATTTATACAAAACGTCCATTTCTTTTGCAATAATGTCATTCACAAATCACAAAAACTGTCTAAAGCAAATGTATAACGCAGGGAACTTGCAAAGATGGAACAGTGAAACATATCAAAATGACTTGAAAGTTGACATGCGTGATTTACCTAGACATAATAATCAAAGACTAATGCTTAGTCCAATATCAATTTCTTGATTTTCCTTTAACCTACAAATGCACATACCTTTGGCACTCAAGGCAGAGGGTGGTATAACAAGCAGGACAGCTAAGCACAGCATCAGAAATACGGCCCTTCCTTTTATTCTGAACCCATAATTCATCTTTATCATCAAGCTCTGGGTCAAGAATTCTGGTTTGATCGAATATTCTATTTCATCATCCTCAGAAACTGAAAATGCACGCAGCATGATCAACAATACTAATTAGATTTATAAAATGAAATGACCTGAATATGCAGATGAAGACAGTTCCACAACCAATAATGAAAAGAATTGGTGCAAACTGACAATATTTTTAATTAAATCAATAATATGATGAATTGAATCAAAAAGATTAGCTGTTAAATGAGAACCAAGATAGTAAAAATTCACTGATGGTAGAATTTCAATTATTTGTGCCAGCGAAAGTAGTAAAGATAATCATGAAAATGCACAAAGAGGAAATTAAGATAAAAGACAGTAGAGGGAATAAGAAAAACCAGTGGTTTGCTGGGAATTGGTGGGGGAATCGATTGTTAGTGTTTTGGACCCTTCTTCTTTCACCGCTACATGCTTACTGCTATACTACTGGTATTTGTTTTCTCTCTTTCTATTATCCCTGCCTGCCTGCCTGCCTGCCTGCCTGCCTTCCTTCTGTTTTTGCTGGATACTGGAAAATCACACCGACAAGTGCCACCACCAAGTGTTTGCGGTTTAGCCAACCCAAGGTTAGCTCAACTGAACCTGCCCACCTTTCACTAATTTATCAATGGGCAACCGCCAATGGGTCCATCAATCCATCGAGGTCCATTCTTTCGAATCTAAATTACATTACTCGACTCCACAATTGTATAATTACAATAAAGTGAAGCTTCGAATCTGAATTAGAGTTTGCGAATACTAAGTTTGGATAATTGTCAACTCTAATTAAATAATCAAATCGTAGATTTTAATTTTTTTTTTATTTGAGTCCGTAAAGAATAAAATTAAGATAATAGAATTAAAAATTAAAAATTAAAAATTAAAAATTTAATATTTTACTATTTCAAAAGAAAAAAAGTAACATTCTATCAATGAATAAGAATTTACTTACATTAATGTAAGTTTTACATTTTTTTTATTATTAGATTAAAATTAAATATGTAATTACTTTATTTCCAATAATAAAAAATTGTTAAAACTTATACTAACGTAAGTAAATCCCTTTTTTTACGAAACATATAATAAATAATAGTATGACAAATATTTACAAATTGTGCGCATCAACGAATTCATTGCAATCATATATTATAACCAAGTCAAGTTGATCTTCCATTTGATAGCCTTCTATTTCAATACATGATAATCAAGCCAGGATAATCTGTGGCTTGTTCTTTTGGCGAAAGGAAAGAAAAAATCAGGCGTTCGTGAGACCTAGATCTGAACATTGTGAAATAAAACGCTATACTACTAATCATCCTCTCACACCACAAATGATTCCCACTTCCCACCTTCTGAAAAGAAGATTTGAAATTCAACAGGCTTTGCTCTTGCATAAAAAATATGAAGCAGACAAATAAAAATACTAGCACGGTAGCCATACACTAAACATGCAACGAATGAACTTTATATGATGATAGGTATTAAAAAACCAAAGAAACATGCTTCAAAACAATTTGCCCTTCTACATTATTTCTCAGACAAAGGGTTCAATTATGCGTTCCAGCGGATAAACGATACCTTTGGAGACGCTTGTTTGTTCTCATATAGTAACATTTTGCAGATAAAAAGGGGTGAAGATTGAGCAAGGACCAAAGAATTTATACAACAATGTAAGAAAGAGTAAATGAAGCTGTCATAGACAAACAAAGCTGTAAAAAATTCAGATGTACATATAATACCCAACAACAAAACTAAAACTTTCTCAAAACGCAACCACACTAATCTTAGTTCTCCATGTTTACACATAACTCTGCTTCCCAACTTTGGGACAGTCTTGTCTTATCACCATGTCTCATGAAATGCTGATATTTTGCTGCATTTCAAGCTGCCAAAAATCAAATCCAAGTTAGGATGCCATAATACAAATAGCAAGCTCAATTTGACAATGAAAATGCAGGCAGGTTATATATATATATATATATATATATATTATATAAAACAAAAATTGAATGAAAGTACTACAGCACCATGTAAACATGTGTGCCACCATAAGAAAGTAGCTCTGATTCGTGTACATCACAATATACTTAACGAGTCAAGAAACCATAAGTTCTGTAACTATGATTTTTTCTAACTCCACTAGTTAAATAACAGAACCACCCTTCTATCTTTCCAACTTTCCATCAAGCATAGCCTTATGCACGAGCACTGAAAGCATGCAAACGTATGCAGGCTTTGATGATTAACATTATGTCTTTTTAGAGCAATAAAATTGCTTTTAATACACTGAATCTGCTAAATACCTGATTCTTTGAAAAAGTACAAATCAAAACAAGTAGAAACTGTGACAGTTGTATTAGTAGTAAGTAATATGAAATGACTGCAGCAATTCGTCTTTTTAGAAAAATGGATAACAAAATTTTAATCTATTTTGAAGTTTGCGACATACATCTTTTTTTTCAGTTGGTATAAATTGAACCTAAACCTATTCCAGATCCACAGCAGCCTAACATTTTACTTAACAATAAGGTTCAACCTCCTTACAAGCCACTTAGGGGACGAAGGATGCATCAAGAGGTAGGCTTGTCAAGCAAATAGGGATTATCAAAAAATGTCAACTCAACCAAGAATATTTGTTGTATTTCAAGTCCTAATTGATTCATTTATCAATATTTCAACAGGATTCAAGAATCATTCCGATTGACATTGGCCAGTATCTAAAGCAAGAAATGACACATGCAGCACTAAAAGTGAAGAGTTAATGTCATGAATGGCCTCTAAACTATAGTGAAATATTCAATTTGGTATCTGAACTTTAAAAAATCTCTAATGTGATACCTGAACTACAAATTTGTTAACTAATGTGATACTCACCTCTAACGTAATTAGTTTCAAATGATGACACATGATGGACAAACAACCCTCCATTTATCACATTAGTTAATAGATTCATAGTTCAGCTAACACATTAGAGACTTTTATAGTTTAGGTACCACATTAAATATTTCACTATAGGTTAAGGACTATTCATAACATTAACCCAAAAATGAACAATCAAAAGCCCTTGCCAGTCTAAGTATCAATATGTCTATGACATTTCAGCCAGATATTGTACCCACGAAAAATAAAAAAAGGCTTGACACCCCAGCTACTAGGACCACAAGGTTATTCGGACAGCGTAATAATGGAACAAAATTAAGATAGAAATATTGAATGGCAACACATTACACAACCTAGACATACATGAGCATTAGAACTTGCCAGGAGTTTCTTCCAGTGAATATGATGTTAGTGCCACAAGACATAGACTGGAAGTATATAAAGAACTTACTTTTCTACTTTTTTGTTCATGTGACTCGCCACCACCCCTTTTACCCATAACTTCTTTACATGCTTTCCTTTACCTTATCACCTAAACAAAAAGATAATCTAATTTATAGTCTTAAGTTGGAGTAACGCCTCAATAAGTTACAGAATTCCAGAAGAAAATCATATGGTCCTATAATCTTTCTACTTCAAAATATTTCTGAAAGCAGATCTTGCTTCAGCTACCACATCTTTCAATGCCCCTGAGAATTTACCTTTACTAAGCTCAGAGAACTATTATCACGGGTAGAAAGCTCCAGCTTGGTATTCAATCTTTATATAGTATCACTTCCCACCACCTCAACCTTCCAAGATGACCACCAAGCCTTTCACAGCTAACATCAGCTGGACTCTTCAAAAGATATACCAACTAAAAGCATTTAACATGAGAAATAAATTGCTGACAAAAACTAGTAACTAAATAGCCGTGAAGCATTGTGTTTTACAAAACAAACCAATTATAATACCTTCCACAATCAAATGGCCATCATCCATATAAAGAAGACTAGAATCTAACAAAAGTGTCAAACACAAAAATGCACCCTTGACCAACATATGCAAATTTATTAGCAACCATATGCAGGTAGCTGACATGTGTGAAAGGTTACGTTAAAAAGACACATACAAGCCGTCTGTTAATATCATAATTTATAATTTTCATATAGACAGTTAAGCTACAATTTGATTAAGGACGGAACATGACAAGAAATCTTTTGATGCTTAAGCAAGTTCAGACTTCTCCTTCTTTCCCTCGAACACTTAAGATAGGGATTAAATATGTCTAGTGAGCACAAAAAACCTAAGAAGTCTTGACCTCCACCTTCATAATTATAGCAACTACACTCCTATTATAGATAATGACCAAATTGTATGTACAGTGAGCTCATAAAATGAAGTAATAATAATCTCAAATTCTAGCTCTAGCTCAGTGACTCTAATTAGTGATATTGTACAAATAGAAAAAAAAAAGATTAAGAAGGTTTAAGAGGCATCACCATAGTTTCAATTACATCAACAATAAATGCAAGGAAATAATCTGAAAAGCCATGTAGGCATAACATTGACTATCAGGGGCTTCCAAGGAAAGAATGCATATATTTTATTAGTTTGACTAATGCTTTCCTATCAAATTCACATAAATTATTGGTGTAATTTGTTGACAAAAGGATGAAAAATTCGATATCGTGTTGTGCTTAGCAGGCATTCTCATTCTGTTCTCCACAGTACTGTATGATTTTGCCATACGCTACGATGGACAAAAGGCCTGTAACCAAAAATGCCCAAAGCTCAAATGACCAACTTCATTGTATTGGCTGATAAACTAATGTGATGACCATTGAACACCACACATGGTACACAAGAAATTGAGCTATAATCCCAATTTTCAAATACTCCAAATTGTAGGCCAATATAAAGAGAGTACGAGTAAAAGGGGATAAAATAATACATATAATTGTTAAAAGAGGCAAAAAATTACTCACAATTCTCAATCCAAATCTTCTTGCCTGGTCTCCGCATTATCACCTGATCCTGAAGCCGAACCACGAGCCCCAAATGGCCAAGGCAGCGATATTCTAAAACTCCTCTCCACCGTCCGATTATCCCCGACAGAACTCTGCCCATTATCACCCCCACCACTACTACCACTATCATTACCTCCACCCGTCCCCTGCGCCCCACGAACCCTCCTCTCATAATCAGGATCATCCGTAGGTAACTCATGACGACACACGGGGCACGAATTATGCAATTCCAACCACGGCAATATGCAATCCTTATGATAAAGATGCTTACAGGGCATCTGCTTCGCTTCAGTCTCTTCCTCGAACTCGTCCATGCAAACTGCACACTGGTTGAACTCCGAATTCAAGTGATTCTTCGTTATCTTCACCGAAGGTAGCGAGTCAATGGCTGATTTTGATGCCGGTGGGGTCCCGTACCGGTTAGGGTCGTTTTCGGCCAGCTGCTGGATCAGTTGCTCGAGGCCCGGTCCGATGAAATAATCCCCTATGTTTGCCGGAAGCCGAATGCCCGGCTCCGACGGATTGTTCTGGATCACGAACTCGATGTGCGCCCCGCTTGAACGGAGATCGTTGAGATGATTTTGGATGAAGGTAAACGGATTGAAAGGGTCGCCTCGGCCTGACCGGTTAGACCCGGATAGGCTAGGGTTGTTAAGGTCAACGGAAGCAGCGGATGACGATGAAGTGGTAATGGAAGAAGAAGAGGAAGGAAAAAGGAGCGGGAGGAAGGAAGAGAACGGATCCGATAGCGTCACAAAGGGTTCGGTGAATGGGTTCAGGTTTTGGAAGGCGGAGCCTGGATTAGGGTTAGGGTTTTCGTATTCTTCGACGAAGCCTTCGTTACATATGGGACAAGAAGGGTCACATGAAGGGGAGACAGTTACGGTGACGGTACGGTTACATTGATAGCAAAAGAAAAGCTTATTGGTCACACCGACGGTGTTAGCGCCGCCGCTGTTGACGTCCCCGTCGAGCGACATTTTTCAGGACTGGGATGGTTTCAACGGGAGAGGCAGAGAGAGAAATAAAGTTTGATTTTTGAGGTTTTTAATTTTTTAAGAAACATGTATTTTATGGAGAGAAATTTTCATTAGAGGCTTCTAGAAGGTCTACCGGGTTTTCAGTTTTCGAGCTACATTTAATTTTGTATACGACTATAAACTAATCGAACGTAAACCAAAGAATATGTATCTGTATTTATTTATTTATTTTTAAAACTATTTGTATTTAATTTATATTTATTAAAATAATTATTTTATTTATTTTTATTTATTTATTTAAATAATAAATTATTTATATTTAATTTATATTTATTTAATTAAATTAAATAAGTTCATTCGTAAACATTAAATGAATATGTTTGTGAATATATTTATAAATATATAAAAATTAATATATTTATGAATAATAAATAAATTATAATCAAATAAATTTTAAATGAATATAAACAAATTTTAACAAATATAAATAAATTTTAAAATATAATTAAGATAAAAATAAAAATATAATTTTATTAGTATTATTATAAATTAATAATAAATAAAAACTAAACAAATAATAAACAAATAAATTTTAAATAAATTATAAATAAATTTATTCGTGAACATAAATAAATGAATGAACAATTATTTAGGTTCAATTTATTTAATAAATAAAAATATAAATAGTATTCAAAATTATTTATTAAACTTAATAAATGAATATAAATTAAATATATTCATGATCGATTCATTAAAAATTCTATTTACTTATACCCTTAATTTTATATTTCTTTTGTTCAACCAATTTTATTGAAAAAAAATCAACCAAAATTTACAAACCAATACGACGATGCCCTTCCATTGTCAATTTTTTTTAAATTTTTTTTATTTTTTATTAAAAATTTATTTAATTAAAAAAGTTCAAAAGATACAAAAAATTTTAATGGAAGTAATATGCGTGTAAAGTTAGTCTTTTATTCTCATAAAATGTATTTTATAAAAAATAATTTTTTTATTTTAATTTTTATGTGTACGACTCACTTAATATAAAGCATTCAACAAAAAACCGATGAATATATATCTATATAAAATCATTCATCTTGATTTAATCTTGGATTAAATAAAACCACTTCTATTAGATCGGGATGACACGTAAAAAATCATTTTATAGTTAAAATGTGCAAGTTATATAATTAATTAAAAACAAAAAACTCAAAAATTATAAAAAATATTTTAAAAATATTTTTAATCCATAAAATAAAATAAACCACATATGTTTTTTTTAAATAGATAATTAATTAAATATGTGAAAAAAAGGAAAAATAAATTAAAATAAAAAATTTAGAAAAAAGGTATAAAAAAAAAAGGGAAAAGGGGGTTATTGGTGGCAAATTTTACGAGGGGTTAAAGTTACCAAAATTTATGTAATAAACCAGTTTTATTCGGTGCAAAATTTATCTTATTAAAAAATGAAAAAAAATGAAAGGCAAAAAAAACGAAATAAAATGCTGTGTAAATATTTATTGGCTTTTTAAAAAAATAATCTAATATTAACAAAATCTAAAAAAAATTTTGAGTTGTCACATAAGATTAACAATGATGAAATTTTTTTGAAAAATTTATATCATTGATTTTTAAAAAACTTAAAAAAAATTAAAAAAATCAAATTCGAATGTGACATGCTACTTTTGCTAATAGGTTTTTTTTTTAAATTATTAAATTAAAAAATAATAAAAATATATTTTTAATAATAATATCAAAAGGGCCTAATATTTAAAAAAACTTTAAAATATTTAAAAACATTTACTAAATATAAAAAAGAAAAATATAAATAGAGAAAATAAAAAAAAAAGATAAAATCCAATGGCTTAGCATATGGTATAATCTTGATATCGAGTGAGTAAAAAAATTAAAATCTAAAAATTATTTATTAAATATATAAAAAATAAAAAAATATAATATACTTTTGATATCAAGTGATTACACATAAATAAATTTAAATACTAAAAAATATTTATTAAATATTTTTTAAAAAGTAAATGAAGGGTAAAAGGGGAAAGCAAAAATAAAATTTAGTACAAGTTAATCCACTAACAAAAAAAAATCTTTAAAAAATATTTATTTATTTTTTAATAATTTTTTAAAAAATAATTAATATAAAAAAATAACAAGAGTGTGCCACCTGACACTACAAAAGCATTCTATTAGTTCTTAAAATTTAAGTTATAGATTTAATTATTACAATATACAAGAGAATGGAGAGGAGGATAATGAAGGGCGATCCAGGAAGCTTTGACAGATCCTCTGGGCAGCGAAAATGCCAGCAAAGGTTAAATTACTGTTATGGAAAATTAGCAAGAATATAATTCCAGTGTTCCAAAACTTTGCAAGGAAACATGTAATTACTGGAACCACACGCATTAAGATGTGGAGTGGCAGAGGAATAAGTTCTTCCTGCGCTAAGGATGTGTGGCACCACTTGGACTTCAACTGGGACGAAAATGTAGAGGTATTCAGTACGCGGGGATGGTTGATCCATGTTCTAGAGAAATATGAGCAGCTGAAATTTCATTTATTCATGATTGCTATTTGGGGCTATAGGGATTTAAATAATGATTGTAATTTTATTTTTGGTCGCATCGTATTTATTATGTTTTTAAATATAATGCGATCATAAATTTTTTTAATTTTACATAATTTGTTATAAAATATAATAATTATAATTATAATTATAAAAAATTTTATTTAATTTTTTTAAAAGTAATTAATGACACTATTTTTTTATTTTTTTAAAAAATTATTCATAATTTTATTTAAATTATAATAACGTATTTATATTTGATTTAGCAACAAAATTTTTACTTGAATTAAGTTCATATTCAAAATTAATTTTTGACAAATTAAAATATTAATCAAACATAATACGTTAAATATCAAGCATCTATATTCAATAAAATTACAAACTTAAAAATATAATAATTTTAAATTCCATCAATTATAATTATAAATTAATAAATATTGATAAATAACAAAAGAATTGATAATAATATAAATACCAAAATAACAAAAAAAATATTAAATTTCAAATACAAAATAATAAATTAATAAATAACAAAATCAAATTATACTATTTAATTTTAATTATTTTTCATCTAAGTTATCAAAAAATTTTATTAAAATTTTTACCTAAAATTCATATATAAATATAATTTCAAAACTTATAAATTTTCAAACTTATATTTTAATAAAATTAAATAAATAAAAATCCATCACCCCACCGTAACCCACCCCACCCACATGTCCCCCTCAATAACAGACAGCCCCCTCTCGCAAAATTTCTCCCAAATTTTGATTAGTAGAAAGGCAGAAAACCTCGTGCTCAACTCTTTCGTGTCTTTTTCTTCTCTTTTTTTTTTTTTTTTATCTGTTATTCTCTCTTGCGTATCCTCATCAATGTCATTATTTATAGAGTATCTCGATCTCATCTTTCTCAGATTATCATAAAGATAAACATTATTTTATAAAAATTTTACCAAAAAAAGATAATTTAACTTTTTTTACCTTCTTTTATTTTAATTATTGATTTAATCTTGAAACTGATTTGAATTTGAGTAATTTGTAGATTGAGTTAAGGTTATTGTTGATGGAAGTTTTTTTTGTTTAATTTGAACCAATAACTAAGAAAACAAGAATAACGGTAATAACAGTTCATTATTATCGCTATTTTTCATTACATCATTTTTTAGTAGTCGTTACATATTATTTTAAGTATGATTCAATTTTTAAGGTATATTTTTTTCAATAATGATAGTGGGTGGTGATGCTTTCGTAATTTCATAATTACTATTTTGCTATACATCCGCTATTTGAAACCGTAACTATATGATATGATAGGAACAGGGAAATTCATGGGGAAGGACGAAGAGAGGCAAGGTTGACAGCCTCATTTGTTAAAAACTACCTAAATGAATTCTTACAGGCACAAGAGCAGCAAGCAACAAGGGAGGATCAGCCTCAGCTTAAATGGAAGCCACTGGAGAGGAGGCAGCTCAAAGTAAACTTCGATGGTGAGGTTGATGGAAACAAGAGGCTTGGAGGAATTTGGAATGGTGGTCAGGGATGATGCGGGTCAAGTAAGGGGAGCCTGTATAGAAATAGTGCCATGGAAAATTGATGCCCTCTGTGTGATGGCTATGGCAGCAGCTCGGGGTTTAAAGTTTGCCAAAGAAAGGGGATTCATAAACATTATTCTGGAAGGAGATGCTCTGTCCATTGTAATGAAACATTACTTCACTGTCGCTTACTAAGAATCTTATATAAATATATAAAAATAAAAATTTTTGATAAAAAATTTCTAATTTAGATTGCTTATATTATTAACATATGGATAATTTTAAAAAATTATTACGTGTTTTTCAATAAATTAATTACTTTTATATTTTATTATTTATTTTAAATCAATCTTAATTAAATTCATATTAAGAGTAATAAAATTTTAATTGCCATCATCATAAAATAATTTTGTAACCTTCTTTTTCAATTTTAAATATTCAACTTTTAAATAACAATTGCATAAAAAAAATTCAATTGCCAATTTTTTAACCTATAATCTATTTATTTACTCCATTTAAGTTATGCATATGCGTTTAATATGTATATATTGATTTTAAAATAATTAATAAACCATCAAATTAATTAAAATTAATTTTCGTATGTATAAAATCAAATAAATTTCATTATCATTATTACATTAATTTCAAAATCTTTTTTTTCATTTCTCCCAACCAATATGTTTAATTATTCTAATTACTAAGTATAAATTATTCTCAATTTTAAATATTATTATTGATCTTGATATGGTTCTTAAATTATTTTTTTCTCAAACAAAGTTTATTTTATTCGTAAATCAGCCAAAAATAGATTGGGATCCCAACGGGTGGATCGGTTATGGACATTACAAAACCATAAGAAACATAATAAGATATTAGCACCCCAAAATATTAAAAACACTACATCCAGGCCATGAATGATTCTTCCCTCCCCACACCCACCTTTGCTAATGAATCAGCCAAACAATTTTCTCCCCTGAATGTATTTGTGCAAGAAACGTTTTCGATTTATCTTCTCAATTTGTCAATCTCATTGAAAATCTGCCATTCTGTCTTTGGTCTTTCTTCAAAGTTGCACACTCAAGAAATAGCGATCTTCGAATCTGATTCCACAATCAGTGACCTATTTTTGACAGTAGTTGACATGGAAAACATCTTCAGGGCAAAGCTAATCGACATTAACTCTGCCACAGTAGAAACCAGAATAGCAAGTGGTTCAAAAAATAACCCAAAATAACTCCTAGCCTGTAGCATCTCTTATTACACTCCCACATCCTGCCTTTCCAGGTTTACCTTTCGTTGCACCATCAACATTAAATTTCAACGCATTTCCTCTAGGAGCTGTCCAGACAATCCTTTTTATAGGCTCCAACCTCTCCCTCCAAATCTTCATATTGGTAGGCTTATTCCACCAACTTGCCTCCTGAATATATGTACTCCTTTCAATGGCTTTGATACAACAAAAGGCTCTTGGTTTAATAATAATGCATAACATTTAATCCCCTTTCCATTTCTTACCTTCAAAAACAAATTCATTTCTAGCACACCACAAGGACCAAATAATAGGCCCTCACACAGACAGCCATCTATCTTTTGTTAATCCAACCAAAAGGCGTATATTCACATTGAGGTATATGATTATAAATAAAGTTAGGAACCACCCAAAACTACCACCACCAATTAAAGACAAAGCACCATATCTACCATGAAATTCATTTTAGTATAATCATTTTAGCCCATTAGTCATTCAAAAGTTACAAATCATTTTATAATTTCAAGACTCATCTTTAAGTAAGGATGTTTTGAGATGATTAAGAAATAGATTGAGTTATTTCAATAGTTTTTTTTTTTCCATTGTCTTGCTATTCCTTTTGCCATGAAGTAAAAATAGCTTAAGTTTTCTTTTTTTTTTTCTTTGTGATGTTATATATGCTGGCAAATTAAATGCACAAAATTTAGTATAATCAATTACTTCTTAAAGTTTTTTTTTTATTACTTTATGTTTGGTTTTGTATTATTTTAGTTTTTGCTTGTTTTTTTTTTTTGAGTTAAGATCTTTCAAATTCATGTTTCAACATAATTGTACAATAAATTATTATTATTATTATTTTTAAATCATTTTGAAAAGAGATTCCCTTCAAAATAATATGTTTGGGTTCCAATAGAATTAAAGAAAATTTCTTGAAAATTTAATGATTTGGATTTTTTTTTTATGTTGTGACTATTGCTATTAGTTTTATTGCAGTTTAAATTATGCATATATTTGTACATATTATTTTATACATTTTTATAAGTTTTTGTTATGGTATTGATTTATATATCAAATTTCCATTAATTTTCTCTTTTTGGATCATGAAATAAGAAAGCAAGTTAAGAAGTAAAATAGAGAAATTTCCATTAATTTTCTCTTTTTGGATCATGAAATAAGAAAGCAAGTTAAGAAGTAAAATAGAAGAAAGTGATCACCTATCACCTATCCTTCATATGTATCAAGTATGCAATGTATTTTATTTTTATTTTTTGTATGAAATGATCTTATTTAAGATAGTATTTTGATTTTTGGTTTTAGTCATTCGATATGTTTGTTGTTTTGACATTATCATTTTCTTGATTTACCTTAAAGTTGAGCCAATTACTGTGCAAACATAAATAAAAATTGTTAAAAATAGTTTTTTAATTTCCATTTTTTTATATATAACAAGATAAGTGTTATCAGGTTTCAAAAACATTGATTTAATATAATTCATTCAACATTTTATCATGCTATTTCTCTTTTTTTTTTTTTTTACAATATTTTAAAAGGTGTTTGAAAATTTTTAAAAGATCTACAAAAATTGAGTTTCATATAATTTATAAAAACATGCACTATCATTTGGATTTAATGTATTTAAAACACATGCAACTTTTTTTTTTCTACAACTTAATATATACACATAATTTATATGCATAATCAACTCTCAATAAAAAATTTTATTAATTCTATTTTCGTTGCCTTTATAATTTTAGGAGTGTTTATATATTAAATGAACATTATTACTAATTGGAACATTTTTTATGGAATTACTTTTAATTCAATATTATTGTTAGTCAATCATTAGCATCTAATATTTACATTTTACTTTATCTCGATAAAGTAAAATATTTTGCATTGCCTTACATTATCAATGTAAAAGGATGAGCATTGGAAACAACCTGCTTCAAAAAATCAACTAAAATTTTGTATCCATCTCTAACATAATTGATTGTTACATGTTTAAGTTAAGGCCTTTTCTTACTATAGAAATCTTAACCAAAAGACTATTATGTTTGCCCTATCTTCACCTTTACGTCAAAGTCAATACCTTTACATCAAGAAAAAACCCTTCCTAGTTACATGTTGTTATACGTATCAGCCAACAATGCTACCAACTATTTTATTTTAACTTAAAACTTCAAATTCCTATTGATTTTTTTTAGTAAATATTTCTCTTAATCCATTATTTTATTCTTATTTGATTTATACAATACATATTTATAACTACATCCATATAATACAATGATCTCCTTTAAATTATTTAATACATAGTTTTCTTTCATTAAATTATGTTGATCGATTGAAATGTTATTTTTCATTATGTTAGATACACATTTATTTGATTTATTAATTTCTTTCTTTTAAAATCAATTAACAAACTGAAAATTTAATTTATTAACTATTTTTTGTCTTTTTTTTTTATAATTTTGTTTCAAATCTTTTGTGGTATTGATAAATTGAGTTATTCCTCAATATGTGATTTTTTTATGATAATAATTTTATATTGGATGCAATTATTTTTTATGTATTTTCTTTTAATCAACTTTTAATTTTAAAATTTTAATAAAAAATCAATTAATGAATAAAATAACATTGGATGTAAAGTTTCAATTTTTAACTCCAATTGCATGGTTCTAAAAGGTACCACTTAAAAGGTATGGATTTTGCATTTGTTAACATACGTGGGTTCTTTTATTGAATGAAACAAGCAGATAAGTTTTGAAGAATAAAAAGGTTTATAAAATTTACTTTTTCATGGGGCAATTTAATGATATAACTCCTTTTTAAATTTTTCCATAATTATTTTTCATTAACGGTTTTTTTTTTTTTTTTTGGCTTCGTTTAATAGAATTTTTTGGAAGTTGAATTTTATATTAGTTTTTTACTGTAACTGAATTGTTGTTGCATGTTAATAGTTCAATTATTTACTTTTTTTTTATTTTTTAATTAGTTGTTTTATACATTGATAATAAATAAACTTTCCTTAGAATTATTTATTTTTCAGTTATCAAAAATTTAAAGATATTGTTCAACATGCACAAAATTTAATTTTTTTCAAACTCTTTTTATATTGTTACTTTATTTTTAAAAATTATTATGATTTAAAATTATCACCCTAGTTTCGCATAGGTTTAAATCTAGTTATTAGAAAAAGTTAGAGATACCTTTCTTTTCAAATTTAATGACGTAATAATTTTAGTTTTAGTAATAATATATATTAAAATTATAAAGTTTTAAATTTAAGTTTTACTGTGTTCTAGTTGTTTAATTAAGTTATAGTTTATTAGTTGATTATGATATAATAATTAATTATTCAATTGATTATATGGATATTATACATGATTATGGGTGCAACTTAAAAAAAAAAAAAGAGTGGAGTATGAAATTGAAGATTTATTTATTTATTTTTTATAAACAAAGCATCCATTAATAACTTAAAAAGAAGTACGATGGAAAATATCCCCATTAGTCTTAGCTAACAAAGGGGAAACATAGTCAGGAATATCATTAAAGACAACAAAATAAGAAGCACCAAGCATGTCTTCCATGGCAAAGTTATTATCATTGCTGCCATATCTTGCCAGGGCGTTCGCGCACTTGTTGCCTTCACGGAAAATATGCTTCATCGTAGTCTGTTGAAAACTCTTCAACAGAGTCCGGCAATCATAAATGAGGGTGTTAAGTCGAAAATTAACCACATTATCATTTGTAATTAAAGTGATCACAACAGTGGTATCCAGCTCAATTTCAAGCTTTGCAATTCCCTCTTATTTTGCGAGGTTTAGACCATCCCGAAAAGCCCATGATTCAACTTCAACACTTGTGGCATTCGGTATATGTCTGGACGAACAATTGATCCATCCTCCTTGATGGTTCCTAAAAATTGTTGCCGCCCCCCTTTCTTCGGATTAGCAAGGGAGGATCCATCAGTGTTGAGTTTGCTCCAACCTGGAGCTGGTGGTTTCCATTGGACATCCATGAAAGTAGGTGAAGGAATCCTTTTAACTTTCTTTACCAGGGTGTTGTATTTAATAGCTCTTTCCATTGCTTTTTCAGTGGCTTTATTGCTAATGGGTTTTCCTTCAAATATCAATTTCTCATCATCCATATTTCCCATAGAAGGAAAACAAACATTATACTCCATGGAGCCAAGTTTCTGGGAAGCCAAGATTTATCCAATATGTTGGTTTTTAGCCAACTTTCTTATGCAATGCTATTGTTAAGGTTGGGGTGAATCAGGTGGTTAAGGGAACCCACCATGGCTTGACCACAGGGCATTCAGCCAACAAATGAATGAGGGTTTTTTTTGTGTCCGTTGCAAAAAGGGAAAGAATCCTGGACATTCATACCCCTTGACTTGAGGAAGGATCTAGTGGGCAGTATCATTCTAGCATATTCCCACGTGAAGAATTTAAGTTTAGGGGCTGTTTTCTGATTCCATATTTAACTCTATCTGTCATTATCATTAACCATGGTTTGCATGTCCTACAAGCACTGTTAGGACTGAAATTGATTACTTCATATTTTTTATTTTTCGGGTTTGGGTTTGATTATTGAAAAATTTTGATGGTAAAACAAATCTACCAAACTTACAAACTCATACCATGTTTTTTTTTTTGGATCCTAATGATAAAGACAAGAGATCTTTGCCTTAATCGATTGGTAATTCACTGAATTCTAAATTAATAGCAAATTCATTCAGAAACATAATATGATGGTGCATAACAATAAAGTTATTTAATATATAATCATGCATATAAGCACAAAGTCAATCATATGTGATAAAGTAATCAGTAATACATACAATATTTTTAGCCACTTCTTTAGTTGCTTTATCTACGAGTGATCCATCCTTTCGTATATGTCATTATTTTCACACATTTCATCTAAGAACTTCAATTCCAGAACTAGATGATTCTTGATAAATTAAAGCGATATAAGAATCAAAATTTATTAAATGAATGTTCATAAATATTTGTTAAAAACAAGCATGCGAATACTTACAATATCATGCTTGGCATTTGCATAACCTTTTCTCGATGTCCGATGGTGATATACTTATTTGGCCTAAATGTTTTTTTGTTGTTCTTTGATTTTTTGAAAAAATAAATAAATTACATATTAAGATATTGAATATATTATATAAAATATTATAAACAATTAACATACTAGGTATGTATAATACTGAGAATTTTTCTAATAGACGATCTCGAACAAAATGCATCCACTCTTGATAACTGATAACATCTATATATGATGATGGAAGATCAGCCAACAAATCACTATCATTAACTAATAGTAAAATATATTGGCTTATCAATCTGTTCTTAAAGTCTCTAAATACTTTCTCAGTTGATTGTAACAAAAACTTTTTATACTCATTTGGGATGTCAAACAGTTTCTAATAAATTTAAAATAATTAGTATGAACAAATTATTTCAATTAAATTTTCAAATTAACAAATTTTTGGACATTGTTGAATAAAAATACCACAACCGACTCCTATATTCGATCTTTTTTATCATTAGGAACCATTCGTCAATTATGGTACATAATAAAAATACTACTACGAATGATTACTCCAATGTGATTAGCCAACTTGGCAGCTCCATCCAACACAAGCTGCCTACTTTGATTAAACTGAATGTGAATTTTCATGTCAATTGCTTTAATTTGTTTACCATATCCCCTTGATTTTCTTTTTTCACTATGGGTATGTCTTTTTCATATTCAGTAGTATGAGACATATGTTCTTCAAATTTCATAATATCTGTAATTTTGATCATAATTATACAAAATACGTCAAACTATCTTTTTAAATATCACACAGTAAAAAACAACCAATATCCATTATAGGTATTAGACTAATATACATAAAACATTCTAAACCAATAATATTTTATGGGTACAAGCCATATTATGATTCTCACCTTAAATAAGAGTTCCATGCAAAATAAATAAGTATAAATATAACAACTAATTTTCATAAAATCATTTAGCAAACCATAATACTAAAACCAAATAATAGAGAAACACTATGCATACAATGAAGGAAGCTTGGACAATGTAGGTGATGGTATAATATGCAAAAAAAACACAAAAATATATATAAAGTAAAGGAAGAAGAAAAATACTTATATCGAAGAATATAAATAGCACAAAAATAATAAAAATATGTACATACTGGTAAAAAAAAAGTGTGGTAGTGTTGAGTAATTGACAATTGACGACGATGAGAATGATAAAGAAACCAAAAGGCAAACTAAATAAGTTGATGGGTTTAGGGGTTTACACACAATGAAGCTTTTTATTGTTTACTATATTAGTCGTTTGGTTTTTCAAGGTTCAAAAACATTGAATGAACCTTTTAAATTGATCATTTAAGGCATTTTCTATGCAAAAATATTTTAGATAATCCATTTATAAAAATATAAAAGGATTATTTAAAGCGTTTTCTATACAAAAATACATTAAATAATCCTTGTAAATTTTTACAAATATATTATTTAAAGCATTTTTGTATGAAAAATGCTTTAAATAATCCTTATATATTTAAATAAAAGAATTATTTAATACGTTTCTTGTATAAAAATGCCTTAAATAATCATTGTATATTTTTATAAAAAGATTATTTAAAGTGTTTTTGTATGAAAAATGACTTAAATGATCTTTATATATTTAAATAAAGGGATTATTTTGGGCGCTTTCTCTATATAAAAAGATTATTTAAGGTATTTTTGTATGAAAAATACCTTAAATAATTATTTTTATATTTAAATAAGAAGATTATTTAAAGTATTTCTATATAAAAAATACCTTAAATAATCAATTTATATTTAAATAAGGGAATTATTTAAGATTTTTTTGTATAGAAAAGCTTTAAATAATCTTTTATATTTTTATAAATAGACTATTTAAAGCGTTTATAAAAAAGAATCCTTTTTTAATTTTTTTAAAGGGATTATTTAAGTTATTTCTAAACGTCTTAAATAGTCTTTTTATATTGTTAGAATATAAGAGTATTTTTATATTTTAATAAAGTGATTATTTAAGGTATTTTCTATACAAAAATATTTTAAATAATCCTTTTATATTTTTATAATTTGGAGTATTTTTATTTTTTTATAAAAAGATTATTTAAAGTATTTTTTATAAGTATTTTTTATTAAAAAACACTTTAAATAATCTTTTTATAAATTAAAGGATATTTATTAAATGATCTATTTATAAAACAAAATAAAAAGATTATTTAAGGTGTTACTTTACAGGATTATTCAAGAAGATTATGGTAATTAACAGGAATTAATATGCGTAGATTTTTCCTAACCAAAATGAGTGAATTTGAATATTGGATACTTGAAAAATAACAAAAAAACCCTGGATATCACATTTTTCATGTATCACAGTTTTTTTTTAATCCAAGATTCCGCCAAAAGTAATTAGGACAGAGCAGTTATCAGATCTGACCCTAGGCAAATGGGAGATCAATGCGGGGTGAGAAAGTTTCCAGGCAGGGTTGGCCAATACATGATCTATTCTTTCCTGGATGAGTTGATGGGCGTTTCTCAAATTTGACCATGTGAATTTTGGTCCTTTGAAACCAGTATCAATGAGGTTACAGTGGTTTAAACATGAGTGAACCTTCCTTAATCTAGTCATTGAGATGGGTGCACCCCCTTTCTTATCGTCCAATGTCAAGACTTCATTAAGATCACCTGCCACTAACCAAGGTAAATAGTGTTTGAAGGCAACAGTCTTAAGGTTTTCCCAGAGAATTTCTTTTTCTTTCAATCTAGGACTAGCATATATAACTAAAAATAACCAAGAAGAGTTAGAGGCTCTTACCTTGACAAAAGCATGAATTTCCTGTTTAGTGTTGCAGATTTCGTGGACTGTGACCAGATCAAAACTCCATAGCATCCAGATGCCGCCTTGAAATCCAATTGTCTCTTTGTCCTTCCAAGCGTCGAAAGGAAGACGGTCAATAATATGCCGAACATCTCGCCCACGAACTCTTGTTTCAATAATCACTATAATAAGAGGTTGATGGAAGTTAACCAAGTCCTTTAACGTCCTTACAAAATCAGGGTGCCGAGCCCCTTTACAGTTCCATACAATAATCGACATGGGATCACGTTGAATGTGACGGTTTGGGAATGTTGTGAGCAGGTTCATGTTCCAAGCTTGGGTTGTCTCCCTTTCAAGTTTTGGTATCACTTCTATTTTGTCGAACAGGTTCTCGATTCCTTGTATAACCAGGGAGCAGACATACATCTTGAAATTGTGTATTGACCCGTCCATAATAATTTTCATTGCTGAGGTTTGGGTGCTTTTGCAGTGTATCTCTAGAGTTCTTAGATGGAGTGGGGCTGTCGGTAGTTCTACAGTCCATTGTGGCCACATTTGTGTATTTTCTTATGCCAAAAATTTGGAAGGATCCATTGTCTCGTAGAAGTGAGTCGTTTGGTGCAGTAAAGCAAAATAAGAGGAGGATAAATTAGGAGAGGTGGAATGTTCTAGAGTCTTGTTGTGGCTGCTGGTTGAGTCGGTCTCCCTTCCATAATTGTCTCTCTGGTAGAGTCTCTCACGTGGGGAATTGATTTGTGGAGTCTTCCATCATTCTGATCTCACTGAGGGGTTGTCGAAGTGGGTCTGGTTGTAGCTCAGAGATGCCAAAGCTGAACTTGAAGCAGCTTGGGGGGAGGTTCTGTGATACACCTATTGTACTCTTTCTTCTCATTCGCCTGTTCAGATATACCCCCATTCTTTGGCTGGCATTGAAGCCTCTGAACTCTGGTATCTGGGAGTGACTGTGGTTCCATGGGGTTGACTTGTTGGCTTGTCTGGGTTTCCTCTGATTCTTTGGATTCAGATTAGGGTTGTTGTAGGGAAGTTTTGTAATTGTTGCCCTCGTAAGCCTACGTTTGAAGGTTTGGAGCAACAGGACACATCATGTCAATTTGCATGTTCACATGCATGGGGCTTTTGGCTTTCATGTAAAGAGTTCTGGGGGTTTTTAGGGTCACTCCCAAGTCTTTGTGCTTGCCTAGACTTTTGCTACTCTCTTTAATTTGCAGAGTGGCATTCCTCTGGTGGGGTTTTCTTTCCCTACCTCTTTTGATTGTCAACGACAAGATCTTTTTTCACCTGCCAGTTAAGATTGTTTTTTACCCGGGTCGTAGGAGCCTTGTCTTTTTGTTTATCAGTTGGTCTGTCCGAGGTTGAAAGGGACGTTTCTTTCGGTCCTCATAACAGCCTATGGTTGTCTTTTCCTCCTGTTTCATGTTTTTTGTGGGGTAAGTTCAGTGCTTTCTTATCTTGAGCCCCTCCTTTATCTGTGCTAATAGGAATAGGGTTCTGATTGATAGTCTGATTCTTGCCAACTTTTTGTTTTCTCTTTTGGCTTTTTCCTTTGGATCAGCTTCCACGCCGATAACAATCTGGTTTTTTTTCTTCAACTTTCTGGGGCAAGTTTTGCGGCTTGTGCATGGCCTAGTCGACATGTTCCAGATGAGCTTATTTTGTAGTTAATGCAGTTTCGGGGCAAAATTATTTTTTGTGCCCAATCTTGCCACACTTGAAGCAAAGCATACTGATCCGTTCATAAATGATGAACTGCCTTTTGCCTTCGACCATTACAAACTTCTTTAACAGTTTATCAAGGTTCACTTGGACACACACCCTTGCAAACTTTTCTTCTGCAAGTGTGTGACTGTTGACTCTGAGGAGAACTCCAATATGCTTCCCTATCTTCGTTAGAATCTCAGGATCATAATATTCAATAGGTAATTCAAGAAGTTTGGCCGATACTGCCACTAATGAAAAAGATGCTTCAAAGGCTTTAAAGTTTGGTGACCATTTCCTTATAGCAAGGAAATGGGCACCCACAAACCATGGCCCTCCTTTAATGACATAATCGTAGTCATCCAGGTTTTGGAACTTAATCAAAAAGTAGTCACAACCTAGACCGATGACAAAGAATTTACCTTGTGTTTTCGCGATTTGATGTAGCTTGAAGATCAGGAATTGATAACCAACATTTCCCCCAAACACTTTGACAATTAGAGTTTTTGCCCACTTGCTTCTGATTCGAGCTTTACATTCTCAGGATGATGATCCTTTATTTTCTTTAGGCAGCGTTGAAGCTTCTCTTGTTCTTCACGAGAGAGAGTTGTCATTGCTACTCTTGAGTTTGATCTAATGTCTTGTAAATTGAAGATATATTTCAGTTAATAAAATACATGGGACGATGTCTCTAGGGTTGAGGAAAAAAAATTGATTCAAAATTATAATATTCAAATTCATATCAATTTTTTTATTTGGTAAGATTAAATTTAAATATTAAATGTATATATTAAGTTTTGATCAAATTTTGAAACAAAAAATAAAAAATAAAAAAAAAACTCAATTATATATTTTATTAATTTTTATATATTTTTTAAAATTTAAAATTTTATATTTAAATTTGTTTAAATATATTAAAAATTATATTAAAATAATATCTAAAATTAAAATTTAAAAATCGATAAATTAAATCAAATTGATAAAATTTGATTCATGGTTTCAAGAAAATAACAATTCAAATTCAAATCAAATTTTAAAAATTTATAATTTTATGTATTATTTAAAAAAATTAAATTTAATCTAATATCATCACATATTTAAAATTAAAATTTGGTCAATTATAATTTTTCTATCCCATGATTTCTTTCGTAAAAAACTAAAAAGAAAAAGAAGATAGGAATCACGTGGCATTTACGTGAGAAACCTTGGGCAATGGCTACAAATTAAACAATGGGTGCTCCGGGCAGACCGAAAGTGTAATTATCATGTGTTGAGATTTAAACTTCAGGTCTCGTTGCTTGGGGGTGATTTTTTTTTGTATCTTAAGTCAGTCTTAACACAAAATTCTCAATAACTCATGAAATATTATTTATTTTTATTTATTAAATTTTATAATTTTAACTCATAAAATATATCTCATAATAAAAAAATAATATAAATATTTACATCTTATCATCAGATTTTAATACATAGTTAATGTGATATTCATGATTACTCGTATGACCGGGCCACAGGCTCTTTATTTCTCCATCACAAGCACACACAAATACCCTTAACCAACCCTCAACATGGACACCCTTCTCTCAAGTTCTTCGTCTTTGGCGGTCCTGTCATGTCTCCCACCGGTCCGCACAATTACTTCCCCATCTAAACTCCACTCCGCAATGGCAAGCTTCGGTTTCGCTCTTTCCATTAACGGCCTTCGAAGGAACCAGCAATCGCTTACTTCCTCTACGATTCCTAAATTTTCGATACGGTGCGGTGGAGGCATTAAGGAAATTAAAGAGAGCGAGTTCCTAAGCACGGTGCTGGAATCCAACCGTCCGGTTCTCGTCGAGTTCGTTGCTACTTGGTGTGGACCTTGCCGCTTAATCTCTCCCGCCATGGAATCCATGGCTCAAGTGTTTGTTTTTCCATTTTTTCCATCTAATTAATCATCCATTTCTAGTTGCTTAGAAGGGTTTTTCTTTTTTTTCAAAAAAGTTGTCATCAAATTTAGGAATATGGAGAGAGACTAGAGGTAGTAAAAATTGATCATGATGCGAATCCACAACTGATTGAAGAGTACAAAGTTTACGGATTGCCAACTTTGATTCTGTTCAAGGATGGGCAGGAAGTGGCAGAAAGCAGGAGAGAAGGTGCGATTACAAAGCCCAAGCTTGAAGAGTATCTTGATGCTCTCTTGGAGACAATTTCTGTTGCTTAATAGATCTTCTCCATTTTTTTTTTGACACATCTCCATCCTTTTTCTGGTTTTTATTGTTATTAATTTTTGTATCGGGGTTTGTATATTTCTTATATAATTTTTTAGCTATGAAATACCTAGAAATTTCTTGACTTATAATTGAGGGAAGTTCAAAGCTATGTTGCTCCATCTTTCTTCTTTTTTTTTCAAATGAAATACTTGTCTCAGACACATTCCAGTTATGGATATGGGTAGTCGTAGTTGCTCCATTTTCATTGAATCAGAACTATATATACAAGGATTCTATGTACATTATGTCTAGAGGTGTAGATTTTGATCTGATAATTTCGGATATAATTCGAAAATGATATTAAAAAATATAAAAAAATACAATTTAAAATTTTAAAAAAATCAAAATATATGGTATATACTTGGGACGCCAAAATGAAAGTGACATAATAATTTTTTATATTTTACAGGAATTGTCAAACACGTATTGCATGCCAACCTCTTTCTTTTGATGGCTAGGATCTGAGGCAGTGAGACTTAGGGTTGTCGCTACTGTTTGGTGCTGGGTTATGGTTGGGATTACGAGACAAAAGTATTGAACAACGAAATAAGCTGGTTTTTCTTTTCTTTTTTTTTTTTGTTTATCTTAACATTCTTCTTTACTCGAGTGTGCGTGTGTTTGTGCGCCAAAAACTTACTAGAACATTTAATTGAGGAGCACGATTATCTGGTCAGAAGATGGATCGTTTCCAGAAAGATTGAAAGTATGGTAAAAGTTCTGGCATATCATATTAAAGGTAATAATCGGTACAAAGCTTTTGCATTTTGTCATTCTGCTATTTCTCCTTGTTTTTTATACCAGAACCTTAACGTAAACTATTTGTTAAAGTCCATTTGTTGGATCTTGCTTTCAAGCATCCCTTTGCTCAACTTTGCGGTTCTTACCAATGACAGCCTCATCTGGGATGTACTTTCCCCAGAACCAGTGTTGCTTCCATACTTTGTTCATCTCTTCAATTGGGACGTTCTTTGTCTCAGGCAAGAAGAAGTGAATGAAGATAGTCATGATTATAACAAAGCCAGCGAAGAAAAAGAAGAGGCCAAACTTCATGTGGCAAAGCATGGCGAGGAAAACTTGAGCAATGATAAAAGTGAAGATCATGTTTACTGCAACGTTGATGGCTTGTCCAGCTGATCGGATCTCTAGAGGACAGATCTCACTGGGTACCAACCATCCCAGTGGTCCCCAAGACCATGCGAATGCTGCAACATATGCACAGATCAAGAACAAAAGCAAATTGGCATCGGCCCTTGTCAAGTCACCATCGCCATTGATACCAAACTTCACGGCAACCATGATTCCTACTGCGATCTGTAGCAAAATAGAGAGAAAAAAAAAAGTCACATTGTCAAAAAAATGGTAGAAGTTAGAATTGAGAGAGGAGTCTTGAGGAGTTTATATGATGATAAAAGGATTAATTACCTGGCTAATAATCATTTGTACGCCACCTTCAAGGAACAAAATCCTTCTTCCGAACCTATCAACTGAATAGATGGAAACAACTGTGGCAACGACATTCACAGTGCCAGAGATAACCGCAGACATGAGTGACGCGTCATCACCAAAACCTAATGTCTTGAAGAGAACAGGTGCATAAAACATGATGACATTAATGCCGGTAAGCTGTTGGAAGAATGGAATGAGAATGCAGAGGACAAGTTGAGGCCTGTATCTTGGTTGGAGAATGTTCCTCCATGAGTGATCCACCTTCTTGGCAGCTTCACTGGCATCAATAAGGTCTTGAAACTCAGCATCAACGTGTTGGGTGCCGCGAATTTTTTGCAACATTTTTCTTGCCTTGTCGGTATGGCCTCTCTCAAGAATAGAATTGGGAGTGTCCGGTAGAATGAATGATCCGACGGTCATCACTATGGCAGGAACGGCTGCAAGAGCTAGAGAAACTCTCCATCCCCATCCGCCCTCGATCTTTACCGTGCCGTAGTTAATAAGGCCTGCGACTAGAATTCCAATTGTAATGGCCATTTGGAAAGCAATGTTCAAAGCTCCTCTAATCCTCGCAGGTGCCATTTCGGATAAGTAGACTGGAACAGACTTTGGTAGATAAACAAGTCATGCAACTGTAAGTATTTTGAGATAGAAAAGAGGACAAAATAAAGGAGTACCCAGCAAAGCAAGAACTTTCACCTGATTAGCAAACCCAACGCCCACACCAAGCAACAAACGGCCAATGATTAGAAGTGCAACGTTCATGGCAATGCCATTTAAGATTGAACCAATGAGAAAAGCAAGGCCTCCAATGAACATGGAAATTTTTCGGCCAAAGATCCTTGTTACTACTGAGGCAAAGAAGGAAGCGATCAAAGCAGCAAGGTAGAGGGAAGAGGTGAACAGAGTGAGCAGCTCGCTATCGAATTTGCAATACTCGCTTTCGTGTTTGGCTCCATCACTCTGTTTTTCTAAAACAGATGGGAAGAACTTCTTCAGAAACGGCTCCATTGATGTCACCCCTCCTGCAGAGATTCCAAAAAAAAAAAAAAAACCAATATTTCAGAATCTTGGAAAACATAAAATGATAGTATAACAAGACAAGAACAGGCAATCTTAGTCGTCTGAACCTGAGATTCCAAGGTCATAACCGAATAGGAGACCACCAGTGGCAGCAATCAGACAAGTACACACCACAAAGGTCGTGACACGACCTTCATAGCCGAACCCTCCACCTTGAGCAACAAATCCTCCTCCTGCCATCTCTCAATCAACTACTGTAACTCGCTTTGGCCTTTATATAATTAAGTGAAAGGAATGTAAATAAGGAGCTAGTTTTTTCCCTTTACTGTATGGTGATTTACTGAGGATTTTTTTGGTGTGCTTTTGAATCTTTCGAAGGAATTTGCCTGCACAAGTCCCGCATACCACCGAATAAAGGAAAGGAA